>NC_133818.1:1738194-1810694 GCF_043250625.1 Sebastes fasciatus
TATCCCCAAACATATTGGTAAAATATCTAAAATAGATATCAGTCTAATAATCTAAAAATATAAGATATTAATAAAATATCTAAATAAATGTTAGTATAATATCCCCAAACATATTAGTAAAATATCTAAAATAAATATTAGTATAATATCCCAAAAACATATTAGTAAAATATCTAAAATAAATATTAGTATAATATCCCAAAAACATATTAGTAAAATAATCTAAAAATATTTGTAAAATATCTCAAAATATTAGAAAATATAAGTATAATATATATTAGTATAATATATATTAGTAAAATATCTCAAAATATTAGTAAAACAGCAGAAAAATAATGGTAAATATCTGAAAGATATTACTAAAATATCCCCTAAAATATTTGTAAAATATCTCAAAAGTATTAGTAAAATAGCAGAAAAATATTAGAAACATATTTGATAAATATCTAAAACATATTAGTAAAATATCTGAATTGGGCACATCACCGAATGTTTAATGCATTTGTAATACTTCTTTCTGGATGTCTGTCGTCTTGTTTAAGGTTTCTCAGGAGATGAGAACATATCATTTGTGATTTGTAATATAATGAAATATACCTGAACTCTTGTTGTTGTTGTTTAAAGGAGGATCTGGAGAACGGCGAGGAGGTGGCGACGTGCCCCAGCTGCTCGCTCATCGTTAAAGTCATCTACGACCAGGTCAGTGAACGCATCACACCTGCTCCTTCAAAATAAGAGACCCACCGCGACAGGAAGTCTTCCCTGTTCACCATGTTGTTCTGATGTTCTAGGAGTTGTTCCTGTCCGGGGAAATCCTCGAAGCTCCGTCGTCTACAGAAACCAAACTGGAGCTGGTTCAGACCTGACCCCCCCCCAACCTCCTCTTCCTCCTCCTCCTCCTCATCATCAGAATCCATGGCGTCTGAGGAGCTGCTGCATCTGTTGGTCCTTTAATAGTCTGAAAACAAACCGGTGTAAATATATCTCATATCACAATAGTAACTTATATTTTATTCTCTCTTGTGAATATTGTGCTTTTATTTTAACAGAATTAAAACACATCAAACAGCATGTTGTTTTATTTCTGGTTGATTTCATTGATTTAGATTTATTTATTTATGATATAATAATATTCTGCTAGTTGTTGGTTTATTTGTGCTATAATGAGCTCTTTTCTGTCACTGGAAATAAAAATATTTAAAATACATTAATAATACAAAAGACTCAAGATAAAATAAAATTCGAATTATATAATTAAAACAAATATACAGAAATAAAATATATTAAATATATTGGGGATTGATGAATTATGAAAAAATATTTTTAAGAATAATACAAATAAAACAAGTAAAAAAATAAACTCTAAATAATAATAATTAAATACAAATAAAGTTGATTATAGGCTTGAATAAAAAAACAAAATATAACAATGGATGAAAATTATAATAAAGGAATAATAAAAAATAAATGCTGGTTTTAAATAAATATTAACAAAATCAAGTGACTGAAAATAAACTATAAATAAAATAGAACAAAAGATAAAATAGATTAAAAATAATACAGAAAGCAACAATAAATTAAATAGCATAAAACAAACATTCAAATTACAAAATATGTAATAAAAATAAATGATGCGTAAGTTAATATGAATTAAAGTAATAAATACAAATAAAGATGGTATTGAACCTTTCCTGAGGTTGGGGAAGGACATGGTTTTTCATCTGGCTTGTTGTGTTCGCTTATTAATTTAGTTTTATTAATTAAAATTACTAAATTTGTTTATTTTAATCTATTTTTATTTCATAATTTTTATACATTAATATTTAATACTAAATAACGTTTAATGTATTTTCATTTCATTATTTAAATATATTAATTTCAAATACTAAATCCCTTTATCTAAATCTATTTTTTATTTTGTCGTTTAAATATAGTAATTTTAAATTCTAAATACCTTTAATTTCATCTAAGTTATTTCATGAATATATTAATTTAATATACTAAATTCCTTTATTTACATCCATTATAGTATTCATCCAATATTAAATACCAAATAACTGTTATTGGCCTGATGATTTTACCCGCCACTGCCAACAATTTACTCGCATTTGGCGGGTGGCGAGTGCTGATTTCATACCCTGCCCTGAACAGAGGCCCATAACACTACGAGCAACATGGAGATCTCTCTCTTCTGCTCCTGCTCCACTTCTGGCCCACAAGCCAAAGGAATAAAAGGCGGCGTCAGTGTCCAGCCCCTCTCTTGGACTTTGGTTTCAGAACCAGTGCAATGTGTGGAGATGAGCCCAACTATATCTAGTTGATACCGCTCCACCTCCCACACCAGCTGCGGTTCCTTCCCCACCAGAGAGGTGACGTTCCACGTCTCTAGAACCAGTCTGATGTCAGGGGTCAGCACCCGGCTCACAATGCACCCGACCCCATGCCTCTCCCTGCCGGTGGTGGGCTGTAAATACTGAGAGTAAATAATAGATTGTATTATTAGAAGTAGAAGTTTGAGATTCTATATTATTCTGACCCCAATCTGTTGTTGCTGCATTGCATTGTGGTCCAATTCCTGCTCCTGATGGATTATTGAATGTATAGATTGCCTATAGAGTTGTAGGTATGTGTGAGGTAAGTGTTACTCAAACTCAAGTGTGTTTGTGCGATCGCTGTCCTCCATCTCTGTCATGTTTGCAGTCCATCATCATTCCTCCACCTTCACATGTACATCATGGGTCTGATTGCATTCTCTCATAGGGTGCATCTTTCTATCCTGAGGGGGTTTCAGGTGTACTTACTGTGTGCTATTATCGTACCAAACATTGCGTCCTTATAGTATATGCAAACAGACGGTTGTTTTCAGAACATTCTTTTATTAATGACTTTTTAATGACTGTTCAAACTTGTTCCATCGTCATGTATCAGTAATTCTTATCTTTTGAATAGGCCTATCTGATTTTGACCAACTTAGTGTATTACACCTTTTAACGTTGTTTGTGAACAATATATAAGTTGACCCCCTTTTGCTGTTATATGTACTTAAAACAACATGTAGAATTAAGTTCAAGAAAATCAACTCAGTTTACATTTCCCTTAGTTTCATGTTGTCTGAGTTGAATTCTAACTGTTATGTTGGTAACTTGTATCTCCCTGAGGCCCAGTATCATAGACACACTCGGCATCCAGAACCTGAAGAGGCCTCTTCAACAGGCTCCAACTACAGCTAAAGGAAGTCTGAATCCTGCATGGCAGATCATCTCTCTCACTGCTCAGCTTCTCTGCCCTGATTGCTGACCCGTCAGCTGCTGAGACCTGCAATACGCTGCAGCTCCACTGCATCCACACCACAACGTGCTGAAGACTTGGTACCAGCCACAGTGAAAAAAAGAGACTTTCACGCCCGTTTACCACAGATCAGTGCTATGTACTGCATATCTTACTGTTGGTTGCAAGAACAAATGATCACTATTAAAGGGACTGTTTGTAACTTTCAGAAATGCTTGTTAACAGCTTCACCTGTGTCCGTTAAGTCAACTAAAGTCAGCGTCCTGTTGCTGGCGCTTGTGCTCGCTCTACATAGACATGAAGGAGCATCACTCAACACAGTGAGGAGACACACGTCAGCTAAAAGCACAATATCACTCTATATTTCAGCTGCTTGGCAGTAATGTTAGCTGACCAGACCAAGGTCTCTCCATGAATCAATGCTGATCCTAGTGTTGGCTTTTCCCGCCTCAGCCTCCCGACCGCGGCCGGAGGGAACGGGGGAGACGATAACGTTTCTCTCTGCGGAGCCCCGTCACTTCACAAGACACGGGAAACCTCTGTTGGTCTGGAGGAGCTGCAGCAGTTATTTCTGCACAAACGTCCACTGAACATTCACTAGATATTCTCAGAGCTAAACTAACTCTTCTGCAGTGTGGAGTGAGCAGCATGCACGTGAGAGGTGGAGAGAGAGAGAGAGAAGGAGCGTGGTGTGTGAGTGAAGGCAGGCAGAGGAGACGAGACAGCGGCCACACGCGAGCGCGCATATGCGAGCGCGCATGTGTGCCGACCCGCTACATTTATACGCTTAGAAAGTTACAAAGAGTCCCTTTAACTCAGTAACACAACTTGTGATTTTTAGGTCGTAGCGGCTCAGTTTTAAATCATATTTAATTATTTAATTATTTAAATTTTTATTTATTATAGGCACATTTTCAAATGTTGTCGAAAAGTCTAAAGAAAGTAAAAATTAAAAAAATCGGGAAAATATCAGAAAAAAAAGTATGGAAACTGTTAAAAAAAATTGCCCCTAAAAAAGTCCAAAAAAAGTCTGGAAAATGTCAGTAAGAAAGTTAGAGGAAAAGTCCGATACTGGTATCATCTGAATCTATAAAACCTGATGAATCCATCGGTACCAACCAGGTCAGACTAGCTGGTCATGAAGGAGGTTAAATAACGCTCCAAAGGGGTCCCTTGACCTCTGACCTCCAGATCAGTGAATGTAAATGGGTTCTATGGGTACCCACGAGTCTCCCCTTTACAGACATGCCCACGTTATGATAATCACATGCAGTTTGGGGCAAGTCATAGTCAAGTCAGCACACTGACACACTGACAGCTGTTGTTGCCTGTTGGGCTGCCGTTTGACATGTTATGATGGGAGCATATTGTTTTATGCTAAATGCAGTACCTGTGAGGGTTTCTGGATCAATATCTGTCATTGATTTGTGTTGTTAATTGATTTATGTTAATAAATATATACATACATTTACATAAAGCAGCATATTTGTCCACTCCCATGTTGATAAGAGGATTAAATACTGGACTAATCTCCCTTTAAGGTTCATTTAGAACAGATTATTTTGCAATTAATCATGATTAATTATTTTAATGAGTGTAAACTATAGCACTCTTTAAAAGATGATAGTGGCAAAGCAAACCTTCCTGTCAGTGTGGTTGAAAAGAAACACAGATATATAGTGACAATGCACCAGAGGGCAGCATCACACCGGAGACGGAAGGAAAGCAGATTTACACAAAGTGCTGAGCATTCAACCTTTAGATAACTAGAGTGGAGATAAAGGTCTTTAGATAACTAGAGTGGAGATAAAGGTCTTTAGATAACTAGAGTGGAGATAAAGGTCTTTAGATAACTAGAGTGGAGATAAAGGTCTTTAGATAACTACAGTGGAGATAAAGGTCTTTAGATAACTAGAGTGGAGATAAAGGTCTTTAGATAACTAGAGTAGAGATAAAGGTCTTTAGATAACTAGAGTGGAGATAAAGGTCTTTAGATAACTAGAGTGGAGATGAAGGTCTTTAGATAACTAGAGTGGAGATGAAGGTCTTTAGATAACTAGAGTGGAGATGAAGGTCTTTAGATAACTAGAGTGGAGATAAAGGTCTTTAGATAACTAGAGTGGAGATGAAGGTCTTTAGATAACTAGAGTGGAGATAAAGGTCTTTAGATAACTAGAGTGGAGATAAAGGTCTTTAGATAACTAGAGTGGAGATAAAGGTCTTTAGATAACTAGAGTGGAGATAAAGGTCTTTAGATAACTAGAGTGGAGATGAAGGTCCTTAGATAACTAGAGTGGAGATGAAGGTCTTTAGATAACTGCAGTGGAGATAACGGTCTTTAGATAACTAGAGTGGAGATGAAGGTCTTTAGATAACTAGAGTGGAGATGAAGGTCTTTAGATAACTATAGTGGAGATGAAGGTCTTTAGATAACTGCAGTGGAGATAACGGTCTTTAGATAACTGCAGTGGAGATAACGGTCTTTAGATAACTAGAGTGGAGATAAAGGTCTTTAGATAACTAGAGTGGAGATGAAGGTCTTTAGATAACTAGAGTGGAGATGAAGGTCTTTAGATAACTAGAGTGGAGATGAAGGTCTTTAGATAACTGCAGTGGAGATAAAGGTCTTTAGATAACTAGAGTGGAGATAAAGGTCTTTAGATAACTAGAGTGGAGATAAAGGTCTTTAGATAACTAGAGTGGAGATGAAGGTCTTTAGATAACTATAGTGGAGATGAAGGTCTTTAGATAACTGCAGTGGAGATAACGGTCTTTAGATAACTAGAGTGGAGATGAAGGTCTTTAGATAACTAGAGTGGAGATGAAGGTCTTTAGATAACTAGAGTGGAGATGAAGGTCTTTAGTTATCTAAAGACCTTCATCTCCACTCTAGTTATCTAGAGTGGAGATGAAGGTCTTTAGATAACTGCAGTGGAGATAAAGGTCTTTAGATAACTAGAGTGGAGATAAAGGTCTTTAGATAACTAGAGTGGAGATAAAGGTCTTTAGATAACTAGAGTGGAGATAAAGGTCTTTAGATAACTAGAGTGGAGATGAAGGTCTTTAGATAACTAGAGTGGAGATAAAGGTCTTTAGATAACTAGAGTGGAGATGAAGGTCTTTAGATAACTAGAGTGGAGATGAAGGTCTTTAGATAACTAGAGTGGAGATAAAGGTCTTTAGATAACTAGAGTGGAGATAACGGTCTTTAGATAACTAGAGTGGAGATGAAGGTCTTTAGATAACTAGAGTGGAGATAACGGTCTTTAGATAACTAGAGTGGAGATAAAGGTCTTTAGATAACTAGAGTGGAGATGAAGGTCTTTAGATAACTAGAGTGGAGATAAAGGTCTTTAGATAACTAGAGTGGAGATAAAGGTCTTTAGATAACTAGAGTGGAGATAAAGGTCTTTAGATAACTAGAGTGGAGATAAAGGTCTTTAGATAACTAGAGTGGAGATAAAGATCTTTAGATAACTAGAGTGGAGATAAAGGTCTTTAGATAACTAGAGTGGAGATAAAGGTCTTTAGATAACTAGAGTGGAGATAAAGGTCTTTAGATAACTAGAGTGGAGATAAAGGTCTTTAGATAACTAGAGTGGAGATGAAGGTCTTTAGATAACTAGAGTGGAGATAAAGGTCTTTAGATAACTAGAGTGGAGATGAAGGTCTTTAGATAACTAGAGTGGAGATAAAGGTCTTTAGATAACTAGAGTGGAGATAAAGGTCTTTAGATAACTAGAGTGGAGATAAAGGTCTTTAGATAACTAGAGTGGAGATGAAGGTCTTTAGATAACTAGAGTGGAGATAAAGGTCTTTAGATAACTAGAGTGGAGATGAAGGTCTTTAGATAACTAGAGTGGAGATGAAGGTCTTTAGATACCTAGAGTGGAGATGAAGGTCTTTAGATAACTAAATCGTTGTATTATTATTGATGTCCTTCATTTATTTTTATTTAATTTATTTATTTATTAAAGTGTGCCTTGGCTGCTGTAACTCTACAGTATAGTAAAGTTATATAAGTAAAAGTATTATTGTTATTATTTATTATTATTACTACTGTCTTCGGTTATTATTATCATCATTATTAGCATATACGTTATTATTTTTTGTATTTTGTCTTTTGACATTGTTTGTTTCTATGGAGAAGAAGTATGACAATACCAGATTTTATTATGTTTGAAAATGATGCTTCACAATAAAAATAATGTAAAACAGAGTTACACAGTAATACTTATTATTGTGACGTGGCTGCTGTAACAATATGAATAATACAATCTATTTGAAACCACACAGAGAGATGCTGTTTGTGCCTGCAACCACCAGAGGGTGTTATCGTATAACTATAAGTATAACTCTGCTCATGAGTGCTGTTCGTATTAATAATGTTTTGGATGTAAAATCTGCAAAGGAACTACTAACTGAGGTTGTCAAATAAATGCAATGGAGTACACAATTCCACAAGTCAGCAAAGATGAAGATGTTCAAGAGTCTCTAAGCTGTTGTTGATTTGAGTTTTTCTGTTTTTGAATTTCTGTTTTACATTTTAATCTTTTGATTTATCTCTTAATTTAGGTGAATTTTAACTTTCTCTGTCATTTCGAGACAACTTTGCATCTTTAGACTCTTTTCAAACCAACAACAAATATGTATATGTATATTGGCATATACTTTAAGTTTATGCCAACAAGTAACTTAAGCGTTTGTCTCGCAAAGTTGTCCTGTAGAAAGTAAAAAACAGGAACTTCAGCACAGTGTTAAGTTGTCGTTTGAAACTCGGTGAATAGTGCGGCACACTGTTGACTATTATGGACTGGAAAGATCCCGTAGCATAAGACTGTAAGGCAGTCATTAAGAGAGTAGAGCGATCCACCTCGAGACGGTCGGACAAATCATGAATTGACAATTGCTCATCGTTAAGCGTATGATCAATTGAGTTCTCTTCTCGGGATGGGTTCTTCATTTATCACCATAAGTGTGTCCATGTTGTGGTTAAGTGTGAGTCAGAGGTACCTTACGTTGGTTGCTAAGGTCTTTTGTGCAACAGATTCCTTAATTATAAGTACACTAATTTAACCCGGTTTAACATTAACATTAGTGAGTGACTTCTGGATTCAGGAGAGCGAACAACACTTGTTCTTCTTGTCTGAGCTGCTAATTAGCCTGTGTGTACTTTCCATTGTTGCCAATTACAGCCGGAGGGGCTGAGGTGTGTGTGTGTGTGTGTGTGTGTGTTTACACTCAATGCTAACGAGCCGCCATGCCAAGCGGTTGACCCACTTCCCAAAGGAAGTCCCAAAGGACTCCACTCCCCCGCCCCCATATGAGGTCACATGATCTGCTCGGAATCATCTTCGTCTCCTTCAGGTTTGAAAACCAAGTCTGTTTATTTACCTTCTGACCGCCGTGTTCCGCTGTGTTCCGCCGTGTTCGTTACCAAAGCTGCCCTGGTTTTATCTTTACGTTTGTGTTTAAACTCAGGCTGCAACTAACAATCTACTAACTCATTATTTACTATCGAAAGACCAAGATGGAGACGGACAGAAACCAAGATGGAGACGGACAAAAACCAAGATGGAGACGTCCAAAAACCAAGATGGTGTCCAGAAACCAAGATGGAGACGTCCAAAAACCAAGATGGAGACGTCCAAAAACCAAGATGGAGACGGACAAAAACCAAGATTGAGACGTCCAAAAACCAAGATGGAGACGGACAAAAACCAAGATGGAGACGTCCAAAAACCAAGATGGAGACAACCAAAAACCAAGATTGAGACGTCCAAAAACCAAGATTGAGACGACCAGAAACCAAGATGGAGACGTCCAAAAACCAAGATTGAGACGTCCAAAAACCAAGATTGAGACGACCAAAAACCAAGATGGAGACAACCAAAAACCAAGATTGAGACGTCCAAAAACCAAGATGGAGACGGACAAAAACCAAGATGGAGACGTCCAAAAACCAAGATGGAGACGACCAAAAACCAAGATGGAGACGACTAAAAACCAAGATGGAGACGTCCAAAAACCAAGATGGAGACGACCAAAAACCAAGATGGAGACGACTAAAAACCAAGATGGAGACGTCCAAAAACCAAGATTGAGACGTCCAAAAACCAAGATGGTGACGGACAAAAACCAAGATGGTGACGGACAAAAACCAAGATGGTGACGGACAAAAACCAAGATGGAGACGACTAAAAACCAAGATGGAGACGGACAAAAACCAAGATGGAGACGACCAAAAACCAAGATGGAGACGGACAAAAACCAAGATGGAGACGACTAAAACCAAGATGGAGACGGACAAAAACCAAGATGGAGACGACAAGAAAACCAAGACAGCTGCTTTTCTGTGTTTTATATAAACCCAGAAATTACTTTTATATGCAAAACATCAATCATCTATAAAACGTCAGAAAGCTGTGAAAATGCTTCTCTTATCTTATGTTGATAGAAAACGTGGTCGTACCACTTATATATATATAAAGTTTGTCCGTACAGTCTATTTAAAGGTATGTATTTCAGTAAATGTATATATTCTATTCTGATCTAAATATCTGTATTCTTGTTCTTTGTGTAGTGTGAAGGGGCTAACACTTTTATTGTGCAACCTGGTTTTAAAATGACAAATAAATGAACCTTATCCTGACAAACATATTTACTTTTGCAAACTTGAGTTGATCTAAAAGCAGCTGATTCCAGAGAATAATGAGGGTCTTTATAAATGACTTAAAGTAATGGTTAAAGTGTTTAAGTTTAGGTGGTGACGGTTATTAAAAGGTTAATTGCAGGTCTGTGAGAGAAGGCTGATTTGTGCACATGAATGTAAATACAGCTTTGTGTTTCTGACCAGGTGGGCTCACTGAGCGGAATAAACTGCGTCACCTTTTTTCTGCTCCTCGTTGTTAATCGAATTATTCGCCTTCCCTCGCACCAAGAAAGAAAGAAGCCCCCGAGCAGGAAGACGCTCCAGTCGTGGTCCCGCCGGGATTAACCACACAAACACACACACACATATATATATATCCAAATGAAGTGATAATTAGTGGATGCACACACACGCTCCACAGCCCTCTCGGCGCCTTTGTTTCCTCCCTAAATGTGATGTATATATACATATATGTCAGAATCAAGTCAAACATCATTGATCCCTGAAGGGAAACTCTTATTAGGAGCATCACATCAGCTGGTGTACATCCGGGTTTTGCTCCGGGACATTTTCAATATTTTACTCTTAATAAAACGTCCAAGACAGAACACAAATCAAGCTGCCAGTTAGCTTAGCTTAGCACGAAGACGTGAAACAGCCAGCCTGGTTTCACTGATTAACACGTTCTATCTCATCGCTTTCATGTCTGATAAAGCTCTGAACTCACAGATGTGCTACCAAAAACTGCACTTGTTGGCTTGTATTTAATGTCTCACTGGTATCTCAACCAACACTGAGCCTTGTGTTGGTTGGAGCTTTACTCCAGCTGGAGGAAACTGAGTAGGTAACAATATCAAAAAGGCACCAGGACTCCGAGAAACTACCTTCATGACTGATTCCAATAGCAGTTTTCAATAATTGGTCGTCTCCATCTTGGTTTTTGTTTTGTCCGTCTCCATCATTTGTTAGGCATCCGAAAATGTCCCAGGGCATTACTGAGATTTACAACGCTGGCTTCTTCTTCATAGATCCAAACTGTGAGTTGAACCAGGAACAGGAAGGACTCTTCTATTAGATATAGATCCTGTAGAACGTCCCCCGGAGACACTCTCTCATCCTGACACTCTTCTTCTTCTCCTCCGTGAAGTATTGTGGCGTAGTGCTTAAGAAAAGGTCGCTAGCTGGAGGGAGGCCGAGAGATGAAGTCATTCGTTAGACGACGCATCGGACAAAATGCAGTTATCTGCACACTGATTTTATATAAGAGGTCACGAGACAAAGAAGTCCAAAATGGTTGGACACCAAAGGTGTATTTTATAAACTTGTATGTTTTCTCACGTATAATCTTGACCCGTAAAGTAACTAAAGGTCAGCTTCCAACCCAGTTTCTATGAGACACTGAGCTGAATTTGTCCCCTTTTAAACCATCTCCATACAGAGTGGTTGGAAGGCCATTTTGAAATGTATGTGCATTCATATTTTGATTATACATTCACTCCGTCTCCGTGACGATGATCTGCCTCCGAGCTCTTGTTTTACAGTCATTATCTGGGCCCGTGGGGGTCCCTGCTGGTTCCACCGGACTGACATCAAGTCCCTGAGACCAGTCCTCCGAGGAATCTCCCACTCTTTTACTGTCACGTTGAACACAACACGGCTCTGACCTGATAAATATTCCCCCCTCATCAGAGCTCTCAAACATGCAGCTCCACAAGAGTAAATGTCCTCCGTCGTCGTGTGCTGCGGCTGCAGTCGGCTTTCTGTTGGAGCTGGAGTGATTGGCATGGCCTTCATTTCAGGGACATTTCCTCCCGCTGCATTAGAACCACGAGGTCCTCCGTTCAGTCACAGTGTCTTCTCAATGTTGATGATATTTCATTCAAATCATCGGTCTTCAGTGTTGTTTCTGTCAAAGCTCAAATGAACCTTCTATTCAGAATCACGCTTAAGTTTCGGGAACTACACTTCCCATGATGCACCACTAAAGCTCCTGTTTGCAGTTTACCCGTAGATGTACAGACTAGTATTACTGGATTACTAAAACATGATGATCCTCAGGCGACTTCTGGAGTTATAAGAAGCGTCTTTTCTTCTATGATTTCTTTGTTTGGAATTATTTCAGTTTAATAAAATATCGTTATCAAGGTAAATATTACAATAATGATGCTTTTAGGTTCAAACATGTATAGTTTACTTCAACAGATCTTTAGGTTGTGAGCTATGCGAGTAATGACCTGGGCTTCTGTTTCTGGGAGAAGGCCATAAAAAGACGCTCTCCGTCAACTTAAAACCCCGGGTCTGTGATTAACCCCGAGCTGCTCTGCTGGAGCCGTGACCTCCGCCGGCCTGGACGCCAAACAGGCTGTAATTGAGGAGGACAACAGCTGCCTTTTAATGGCACCTTCACCTGTTTCCAACAGGACGGAGCAGTTCCACCTTCAGCTCCAACCCAGACACGTCTTTCACATGTAATCCAGCATCTGACCTCACAGACTTCTGATCTGTTCAACCACACAGGCACACATTGCTCTTTACAACACAGAGAGACACTGTAAAACCACAGTTATTCAGACGGAAATTTAACGTTATATCGACCTTTAACTCGTCTTAAAACACCAAATATCATTCCTTGTTTGCCCCGTTTTCTTTTGAAAAACCTGCAGATAGAAGCTCTAAAACAACTAATTAGTCGATTAGACAGAAAATGAATTGTGTTTTTATAACGGAGTAGTCATTTAAGGTCATTTATGAAGACAAAAGTACAAATATTTGCTGTTTTTCTCTGTTTTATATGATTATAAACTTTATATCTTTGGATTTTGGTCTTTTTTTTTTACATTTTATACAATTATTACTGGATTACTTTGGAAAGAAATGATGATTCTCAGGCAAATTCTGCACTAACGAGGAGCGTCTTTCTTCTATGACCTCTAAGTGGATTTATTAAATCTCTTTTTGTTCTCTCGTCGTGGATCCGACCCTGCAGGTGAAGATGTTGCGGAGGACTCTGAATCTGAATTTCAACACGGCTGACCCCCAGAGCGAAGCAGCATTAGCACATTTACTGTCTGGGACAATAAACCATGTTGACAATAATAAGGATTCAGTGTTTCACATTAAAAAGACAACACCAGGAATATAAAGTGGTTTTAGGAGCAACAATAATCAGCAGACGTGAAGACGTTTATGACGTGTTGGAGTCTATTCTTCTTGGTGTCTGACGTTATTAATAGTAAATATCATCCTTTTATCAATGATTTATCTCTTTAGGATAAACTTTGTTTCATTACTACAACATTGTTTATTTGCTTTAACTTGAAATTCAAAAGAATTATAGGACGTTTTTTTCTTTTATTGTAAACATGAGCGGATAAAGAAATGAATGTTAGCGGCAGCCCTTATCACAACATAAAATAAATAACAACAATATGCAGACGACACTGTCATTTCAGGTTGTTTAGTCAATTTTGTATTATTGTAAACATATCTCATCAAAACTTAATTATTGCATTCTGTTTCCAACATTGGTTTTATTATCTTATATTATTTTTATAATTTGTTTAATTGTCTGGTTTGTTTTGAAAGATGCTGTGTAAATAAAGTATTATTATTTTGTTTTATTATTATTATCTCCGATTGTCCCCGTCATACAGCAGGATTTTAATTTTCACTAAATTAAAAAAAGCATGACGTTTGCGGGATCAATAACACACATGGTGTGCGGTCCAGATGTGGAGCTGTGTGGAGGAGTTTGTTAAATATCCACATCTGTCCCATTAATCACTCATAATTCGACTAGTAATTAGCGAATGATTAGCAAATGATCTGGAATTGCTCAAAAAATCTGACTTATTAGCATAACATGAATTGCTTTGTTTCATAAAAGCCAGCTGGCTAATCGTTCCCGCCAAACACTAATTGATCCAGACTGGAGGTGTGAACTGAATACCTCAACACGCTGTAAGAAATAAGACAAACCAGATGAACTGCATCACCAGAATGGAACCGAACGAATGTCCAACTGGACCGGAACCGTTAGACTGGATATGAACGGAGTTATTGGAGTTATATGGAGTGAAATCTATCATGCTTTTGCTTTACTTTCATTTCCATTATATAGGAAATTGAAAACTTTAAATCATCAAGTTTTCAGACTTACAATGGACAGTAAAACATCCTTCTTCATGCACTTAATAAACTCATATGTTCTGCTGTAAACAGCCTCGTTTGTGTTTCACATCCACTGAACCGCCTCCTGTCGGCATCGCCGCAGCGCTCTGACCTTGACCCCGCCCACCCTCATCATGCAGACCAATCACCGCGCTGACCTTGCCCAAACCCCGCCCACCTGTCACTCATCAGGTGACGCCCCGCGAACAAAGCTGTTGTGGCTTTGACCTCTGACCTCTGAGCACGTGTTGCTCTCATCTGGATTCAGTTTCTCTTCTCAGACGACCAGATGTAACTTCATCTGATCCGTAATCTGATCATTTAATCATCTCTTCATTATAGTTTACAAAACCCGACGTCTGAAAGTGACAACTGGAGGATTTCATTTCTTTGTTTACACACTGAATTTATACGTCTAAGTCCGTACGACTTGTCAAACGTATTCATGCCTTTAACTCAACTTACTGCTGGGTTAGGGTTTATTAATCGTTCGAGTCACTTTTATGGAAAGAAACGGTCTAATATTTGTTTGGTGCAGCATCTTAAAACCTCTTTTATCTGTTTTATTGGTTCTCTTCCCACATCGTGTTGGAACTACTGAACATCTCGTCTTCTAGAAGAGCTTTCTGATCTGATGTTTCCTGTCATCATCATTAAAGTGTGTTTCTAATAAAACTGATGGAAAATAAATCAGTTTTATGAAGGTTGGTTTACGTTTAAGCACAAAAACATCTTGGTTTGGGTTCAAATGGCTACGTGGTTGTCATGGTAATAAACGCGTGGTTAAGGTTTGTTAACGATGGTGGTCATGGCTAACGAAACAACAACATTGGTTATCGTTAAAGACGGCCAATAATGACGTCATCTGACTTCCTCCTTTACTCCCGTCACCGTTACTACGACCACTAGAGGGCGCCGTCACGTTATCAGTTTTGGGCTGTTTACTGCTTCACTTCCTATTCATTCACTTCCACTACTTGTATTTCTCTGTTTCTCTTATTGCACTACATGTTTGAACGTTGTCTTCTCTTATTCTCTTCCTGGTTTTCTCTCTCGTTGTTTGTTCATTCTTTGGTTTCGCCTCGGAGACGAGGGAACAACATCTCTGTCCTGATGGACGACGACGTCCGTCTCGTCTCCTATCTTAGGTTATCTATCTAAAATAGTTTACGTCATAAACATATCCATTCTTCCTATAAGCCTAATAATAGAATGGTATAAAAGTTAAAGTTATTATTATCTGTTAAACCTTCCACACGTCCTCCTCCACGTGTCTCCGGTCTGAAGTGAGACAGCCGACAGGAAGCCGGGTCTCCCGATCCATCCTGCTTTGATCAGAGCCAGAAGACGAGGTGGCGATCAGAAGACGAGGTGGCGATCAGAAGACGAGGTGGCGATCAGAAGACGAGGTGGCGATCAGAAGACGAGGTGGCGATCAGAAGACGAGGTGGCGATCAGAAGACGAGGTGGCGATCAGAAGACGAGGTGGCGATCAGAAGACGAGGTAGCGATCAGAAGACGAGGTAGCGATCCGGAGGAGGAATGATGAATTATGTTTCAAGGGGTTTTCACGTGGCGAGCTGGAATTCATGTCCAGCCTTAATAGCGCTCGTTTTCTGCCTTGTTCACTCCATTAGCGGCGAGCGGGGGGCACTCCCGAGTGGCGGGGCCCGCCACTAATTACGGCGTGAGGGATGATCGGCGAGGGCTCATTACCAGCAGCGCGGGGCCGAAACATACTGTCTCTCTCCCGGTTAATGATGTTGGATCCACGGCGAGGGGAGAGACCGCCGCTCGCCGTTTCATCAAACGTCTCCATGTCTGAATGTCTGAATGTCTGCGGGTTAACGTGGCTGTTGACTCCTCGCTCTGTCTGCATCACCAACGTTTCCTCTCTGAAGACAAAACCATTAACATCCACTTTATATCTACACTCATCTGCAGCTCCAATCAAATCAAGATCCATAAATATCAAACACATAATCCCAGAAATTCAACTTCAACAGTGGATTCAAGATAAACCTCTTCTGCTCCGACTTCTAGGGATTCACCGATAACACCTTCTTTCAGACCGAGTACCAGTTCTTACATGTTGGTACTCTCCAATACAGAGTACCGATACGAGTACCGATACGAGTACCGATACGAGTACTTCTCTGTGCCAAAGTAACCAACGTTCATTTCTTATCCGTCACAGCGTAAACAAAAGCACTATAGTGACCCGTCCAGAATATAAAGTCCAGAGAACTGTGACGTTACACTTTCATCTTAGCGACAGTATAATGGTACGTGCATTCCGGTAGCGTGGCGTCGTGATTCGAGAGACTAGGCGTCACGACGCCCGCTCCTCATTTGCATAAAGTTGAGGTCTCGTCTACTTTATGCAAATCACGGGGCGTCCGACGCGACTCGCCGCCTCTCCAAACTCCAGAGGATCTTTTAAACTAAACGTTGTTGATCTAAAATAAAGACAGATTCATCAACATGGATTATTTCTCTCCTCAGAAACACATCACAGTGAACTATTTACGTGAAATAAGAGAAGAAAGTTTCCAACGAGCCTCCAGACTGGTTCCGGTTTGAAAGCTGGGAGCAGCAGCCAACGGCGGGAAAGCGTTCGTCCAATCAGGAGCCTAATGCCTTGTTTCTAGGGACAGCACACCAAGCGTCCAATGCTGGGAAGCGTCGCGTCCCCTCCCCTGTGGACACGTACCATGAGGGATGGAGTCTCTCTAAGATCTAACGTTATGTAGATAAACATCACTAGAGTACAGCTCCGGGGACGTAGCTGAGACAACGTTAAAAACGGAAAAAAAGGTTTGTAAACTTGTGTTTGTTGGATTATTTCTCTGTTGTATCAATGCTAATGGTCATTGTATTCTACATAGTTGGAAAGCCTGTTTATTTACCTTCACAATGATGTCACACTTGTAAGGATCATGTATTTGTGGGATGAGCAGCACAGCTGGTTATGTGTGGGGAGCCCCGGTGCCGATGGTAAACAGAGTATGCTCCTGTTGGTGTTGAAATAAATATTATAATAAATATATTAATTAAAAAGAGAGTAATAAGAGGTGGTTATATTAAGTATTAATAAATACATTTAAATAGATTAAATAGAAAAAGTATGTAAATAAATAAATACATCCAAATATTAATATATAAATACAATTTAAAAAATAAATAAATAAAAATACATTTTAAAGGCATACAAATACTAAAATAAATACATTACTTAAAAAGAGAGTAATAGGAGGTTGATATATTAATTAAGAATTAATCAATTAAATTTAAAAGTAAATACATTAAAATAAATTAAATAGAAAAAGTATATAAATAAATAAATACATCAAAATATTAATATATAAATAAAATATATATATAAAATAAATAAATAAATATTGGTGCAAAACTAGTCTAAATATCTCTTCTCTGTTAAACTAAATGTTGGACTGTTCCTTTAACGGTCTCCGTCAGTCTGGCCTCCCCCCCCCGGCCTCATTACAGCCTCTTACCTGACACAATGGAGCAGAACTAAATGCTGCCTGATGCTCAGCCAGCTATCTGTCACAGCTCTCTCAGCCCAGAATAAAAACCAGACCCGGCGACAAACGTCTTCTTGTGCTGAGTTCAACCTGAGAAACAATCTGATTGTGCTGCTTTAATTTTACATTTTAATCTATTAAAGCTGATGATCAGATCCAGAGAGACGACGGTATAACCAGCTCAGACCGACTTCATTCCCACGCTGGACATGTTGAGTTAAACGTCTGTCCTACTGATGTGGACAGGAAGTACAGTATAAAACACGTTACGGGATGTTTCCTCTCCCTGTTCTACAGATAAATCTACTAAACCCAGCATGCATAATAAACAGGTAGGAATGAGAAATGGGTTTTTATTTAGTATCGTGATCACCTGACAACAAATAAATAAACAGCCTGTCTTTTGTTTATTTATTTATTTATCTATTTATCTATTTAATTATTTTTATCCATCTATCTATCTATTTATGTTCTATCTATTTATTTATTTATTTATTTTTTATCAATCTATTTATTTATTTATTTATCTATTTATTTATTTATTTTTTATCTATCTATCTATTTATTTATTTATTTTCTATCTATTTATTTATTTATTTATTTTTAATCTATCTCTATCTTTTTATTTATTTATCTATTTATTTTTTATCTATCTATCTATTTTATCTATTTATCTATCTATTTATCTTTTTATTTATTTATTTATTTATCTATCTATCTATTTATTTATTTTTTATCCATTTATCTATCTTTTTATTTATTTATCTATTTAATTATTTTTTATCTATCTATTTTTTATTTTTTTATTTATTTATCTATTTATAAGGACGATACACATTGATCTACATCTGTGTAAATGTGCCAGATGCAGTCGTCATTCATACATTTACTCGACTACTGTACAACGTTTGAGTTTGTGTTACTCTATTCTTCTACTCCACTACATCTCAGAGGGGAATAGAGTACTTTCTACTCCACTACATCTCAGAGGGGAATACAGTACTTTCTACTCCACTACATCTCAGAGGGGAATACAGTACTTTATACTCCACTACATCTCAGAGGGGAATAGAGTACTTTCTACTCCACTACATCTCAGAGGGGAATAGAGTACTTTCTACTCCACTACATCTCAGAGGGGAATACAGTACTTTCTACTCCACTACATCTCAGAGGGGAATACAGTACTTTATACTCCACTACATCTCAGAGGGGAATAGAGTACTTTCTACTCCACTACATCTCAGAGGGGAATACAGTACTTTCTACTCCACTACATCTCAGAGGAGAATACAGTACTTTATACTCCACTACATCTCAGAGGGGAATAGAGTACTTTCTACTCCACTACATCTCAGAGGGGAATAGAGTACTTTATACTCCACTACATCTCAGAGGGGAATAGAGTACTTTCTACTCCACTACATTCAGAGGGGAATACAGTACTTTCTACTCCACTACATCTCAGAGGGGAATAGAGTACTTTCTACTCCACTACATCTCAGAGGGGAATAGAGTACTTTATACTCCACTACATCTCAGAGGGGAATACAGTACTTTCTACTCCACTACATCTCAGAGGGGAATAGAGTACTTTATACTCCACTACATCTCAGAGGGGAATACAGTACTTTCTACTCCACTACATCTCAGAGGGGAATAGAGTACTTTCTACTCCACTACATCTCAGAGGGGAATAGAGTACTTTATACTCCACTACATCTCAGAGGGGAATAGAGTACTTTCTACTCCACTACATCTCAGAGGGGAATAGAGTACTTTATACTCCACTACATCTCAGAGGGGAATAGAGTACTTTCTACTCCACTACATCTCAGAGGGGAATAGAGTACTTTATACTCCACTACATCTCAGAGGGGAATAGAGTACTTTCTACTCCACTACATCTCAGAGGGGAATACAGTACTTTCTACTCCACTACATCTCAGAGGGGAATAGAGTACTTTCTACTCCACTACATCTCAGAGGGGAATAGAGTACTTTCTACTCCACTACATCTCAGAGGGGAATAGAGTACTTTCTACTCCACTACATCTCAGAGGGGAATACAGTACTTTATACTCCACTACATCTCAGAGGGGAATAGAGTACTTTCTACTCCACTACATCTCAGAGGGGAATAGAGTACTTTATACTCCACTACATCTCAGAGGGGAATACAGTACTTTCTACTCCACTACATCTCAGAGGGGAATAGAGTACTTTCTACTCCACTACATCTCAGAGGGGAATACAGTACTTTCTACTCCACTACATCTCAGAGGGGAATACAGTACTTTATACTCCACTACATCTCAGAGGGGAATAGAGTACTTTCTACTCCACTACATCTCAGAGGGGAATACAGTACTTTCTACTCCACTACATCTCAGAGGGGAATACAGTACTTTATACTCCACTACATCTCAGAGGGGAATAGAGTACTTTATACTCCACTACATCTCAGAGGGGAATACAGTACTTTCTACTCCACTACATCTCAGAGGGGAATAGAGTACTTTCTACTCCACTACATCTCAGAGGGGAATAGAGTACTTTATACTCCACTACATCTCAGAGGGGAATAGAGTACTTTCTACTCCACTACATCTCAGAGGGGAATAGAGTACTTTATACTCCACTACATCTCAGAGGGGAATAGAGTACTTTCTACTCCACTACATCTCAGAGGGGAATAGAGTACTTTATACTCCACTACATCTCAGAGGGGAATAGAGTACTTTCTACTCCACTACATCTCAGAGGGGAATACAGTACTTTCTACTCCACTACATCTCAGAGGGGAATAGAGTACTTTCTACTCCACTACATCTCAGAGGGGAATAGAGTACTTTCTACTCCACTACATCTCAGAGGGGAATAGAGTACTTTCTACTCCACTACATCTCAGAGGGGAATACAGTACTTTATACTCCACTACATCTCAGAGGGGAATAGAGTACTTTCTACTCCACTACATCTCAGAGGGGAATAGAGTACTTTATACTCCACTACATCTCAGAGGGGAATACAGTACTTTCTACTCCACTACATCTCAGAGGGGAATAGAGTACTTTATACTCCACTACATCTCAGAGGGGAATAGAGTACTTTCTACTCCACTACATCTCAGAGGGGAATAGAGTACTTTCTACTCCACTACATCTCAGAGGGGAATAGAGTACTTTCTACTCCACTACATCTCAGAGGGGAATAGAGTACTTTATACTCCACTACATCTCAGAGGGGAATACAGTACTTTCTACTCCACTACATCTCAGAGGGGAATAGAGTACTTTCTACTCCACTACATCTCAGAGGGGAATAGAGTACTTTCTACTCCACTACATCTCAGAGGGGAATAGAGTACTTTCTACTCCACTACATCTCAGAGGGGAATACAGTACTTTATACTCCACTACATCTCAGAGGGGAATAGAGTACTTTATACTCCACTACATCTCAGAGGGGAATACAGTACTTTCTACTCCACTACATTTCAGAGGGGAATAGAGTACTTTCTACTCCACTACATCTCAGAGGGGAATACAGTACTTTCTACTCCACTACATCTCAGAGGGGAATAGAGTACTTTCTACTCCACTACATCTCAGAGGGGAATAGAGTACTTTCTACTCCACTACATCTCAGAGGGGAATACAGTACTTTCTACTCCACTACATCTCAGAGGGGAATAGAGTACTTTCTACTCCACTACATCTCAGAGGGGAATAGAGTACTTTCTACTCCACTACATCTCAGAGGGGAATAGAGTACTTTCTACTCCGCTACATCTCAGAGGGGAATAGAGTACTTTCTACTCCGCTACATCTCAGAGGGGAATACAGTACTTTCTACTCCGCTACATCTCAGAGGGGAATAGAGTACTTTCTACTCCACTACATCTCAGAGGGGAATACAGTACTTTCTACTCCACTACATCTCAGAGGGGAATACAGTACTTTATACTCCACTACATCTCAGAGGGGAATAGAGTACTTTCTACTCCACTACATCTCAGAGGGGAATACAGTACTTTCTACTCCACTACATCTCAGAGGGGAATAGAGTACTTTATACTCCACTACATCTCAGAGGGGAATAGAGTACTTTCTACTCCGCTACATCTCAGAGGGGAATACAGTACTTTCTACTCCGCTACATCTCAGAGGAGAATACAGTACTTTCTACTCCACTACATCTCAGAGGGGAATACAGTACTTTATACTCCACTACATCTCAGAGGGGAATAGAGTACTTTCTACTCCACTACATCTCAGAGGAGAATAGAGTACTTTCTACTCCACTACATCTCAGAGGGGAATAGAGTACTTTATACTCCACTACATCTCAGAGGGGAATACAGTACTTTCTACTCCGCTACATCTCAGAGGAGAATACAGTACTTTCTACTCCGCTACATCTCAGAGGGGAATACAGTACTTTCTACTCCGCTACATCTCAGAGGAGAATACAGTACTTTCTACTCCACTACATCTCAGAGGGGAATAGAGTACTTTATACTCCACTACATCTCAGAGGGGAATAGAGTACTTTCTACTCCGCTACATCTCAGAGGGGAATACAGTACTTTCTACTCCGCTACATCTCAGAGGAGAATACAGTACTTTCTACTCCACTACATCTCAGAGGGGAATAGAGTACTTTATACTCCACTACATCTCAGAGGGGAATAGAGTACTTTCTACTCCACTACATTTCAGAGGGGAATAGAGTACTTTATACTCCACTACATCTCAGAGGAGAATAGAGTACTTTCTACTCCACTACATCTCAGAGGGGAATAGAGTACTTTCTACTCCGCTACATCTCAGAGGGGAATACAGTACTTTATACTCCACTACATCTCAGAGGGGAATAGAGTACTTTCTACTCCACTACATCTCAGAGGGGAATAGAGTACTTTATACTCCGCTACATCTCAGAGGGGAATACAGTACTTTCTACTCCACTACATCTCAGAGGGGAATAGAGTACTTTATACTCCACTACATCTCAGAGGGGAATAGAGTACTTTCTACTCCACTACATCTCAGAGGGGAATAGAGTACTTTCTACTCCACTACATCTCAGAGGGGAATAGAGTACTTTATACTCCGCTACATCTCAGAGGGGAATACAGTACTTTCTACTCCACTACATCTCAGAGGGGAATACAGTACTTTCTACTCCACTACATCTCAGAGGGGAATAGAGTACTTTCTACTCCACTACATCTCAGAGGGGAATAGAGTACTTTCTACTCCGCTACATCTCAGAGGGGAATACAGTACTTTCTACTCCACTACATCTCAGAGGGGAATACAGTACTTTCTACTCCGCTACATCTCAGAGGGGAATACAGTACTTTCTACTCCACTACATCTCAGAGGGGAATAGAGTACTTTCTACTCCACTACATCTCAGAGGGGAATAGAGTACTTTCTACTCCGCTACATCTCAGAGGAGAATAGAGTACTTTCTACTCCACTACATTTCAGAGGGGAATAGAGTACTTTCTACTCCACTACATTTCAGAGGGGAATAGAGTACTTTCTACTCCACTACATTTCAGAGGGGAATAGAGTACTTTCTACTCCACTACATCTCAGAGGAGAATAGAGTACTTTATACTCCACTACATCTCAGAGGGGAATAGAGTACTTTCTACTCCACTACATCTCAGAGGGGAATACAGTACTTTATACTCCACTACATCTCAGAGGGGAATAGAGTACTTTCTACTCCACTACATCTCAGAGGGGAATAGAGTACTTTCTACTCCGCTACATCTCAGAGGGGAATAGAGTACTTTCTACTCCACTACATCTCAGAGGGAAATACAGTACTTTCTACTCCACTACATCTCAGAGGGGAATAGAGTACTTTCTACTCCACTACATCTCAGAGGGGAATAGAGTACTTTCTACTCCACTACATCTCAGAGGGGAATAGAGTACTTTCTACTCCACTACATCTCAGAGGGGAATAGAGTACTTTCTACTCCACTACATCTCAGAGGGGAATAGAGTACTTTATACTCCACTACATCTCAGAGGGGAATAGAGTACTTTCTACTCCACTACATCTCAGAGGGGAATAGAGTACTTTCTACTCCACTACATCTCAGAGGGGAATACAGTACTTTCTACTCCGCTACATCTCAGAGGGGAATAGAGTACTTTATACTCCACTACATCTCAGAGGGGAATACAGTACTTTCTACTCCACTACATCTCAGAGGGGAATAGAGTACTTTCTACTCCACTACATCTCAGAGGGGAATAGAGTACTTTCTACTCCGCTACATCTCAGAGGGGAATACAGTACTTTCTACTCCACTACATCTCAGAGGGGAATACAGTACTTTCTACTCCACTACATCTCAGAGGGGAATACAGTACTTTATACTCCACTACATCTCAGAGGGGAATAGAGTACTTTCTACTCCACTACATCTCAGAGGGGAATACAGTACTTTCTACTCCACTACATCTCAGAGGGGAATACAGTACTTTATACTCCACTACATCTCAGAGGGGAATAGAGTACTTTCTACTCCGCTACATCTCAGAGGGGAATAGAGTACTTTCTACTCCACTACATCTCAGAGGGGAATAGAGTACTTTATACTCCACTACATCTCAGAGGGGAATACAGTACTTTATACTCCACTACATCTCAGAGGGGAATACAGTACTTTATACTCCACTACATCTCAGAGGGGAATACAGTACTTTCTACTCCACTACATCTCAGAGGGGAATAGAGTACTTTATACTCCACTACATCTCAGAGGGGAATAGAGTACTTTATACTCCGCTACATCTCAGAGGGGAATAGAGTACTTTATACTCCACTACATCTCAGAGGGGAATAGAGTACTTTCTACTCCGCTACATCTCAGAGGGGAATACAGTACTTTCTACTCCACTACATCTCAGAGGGGAATACAGTACTTTATACTCCACTACATCTCAGAGGGGAATAGAGTACTTTCTACTCCACTACATCTCAGAGGGGAATAGAGTACTTTCTACTCCGCTACATCTCAGAGGGGAATAGAGTACTTTATACTCCACTACATCTCAGAGGGGAATAGAGTACTTTATACTCCACTACATCTCAGAGGAGAATAGAGTACTTTATACTCCACTACATCTCAGAGGGGAATAGAGTACTTTCTACTCCGCTACATCTCAGAGGAGAATAGAGTACTTTCTACTCCACTACATCTCAGAGGGGAATACAGTACTTTATACTCCACTACATCTCAGAGGGGAATAGAGTACTTTCTACTCCACTACATTCAGTTACTTTACAGAAAACACACCTGAAGAGTGATTCAGACGATAAAGAGACAAGTGAGAAGCTTCTTGTGAGAAAAGCTTGAATCAAAGACGAGACGTTCGTTCATGTGATTAGTCAGATTTACGCGGCGCCTTCATGTCGCTAATGGAAGCGGTTAACCTCGGAGGGAAACCGGCACAACGAGGCAGCTCTAACCCAATTTCAGCCTCCTATTCCTGTGATTGTACCGGCGGTAATTAAGGCGGTAATAATTAAATAAGTCTCTTTTAGCCGTGTGGAAGATCTAATTAGCTCGTCTGTCTGAGGGCTTCTCTTCAGACCGTCTCGGAGTCTCGCTCCGTGGATTTCTACAACTCTCTGGGTTTGACGCAGCAGGTATATTTACCTGCTTGTTTTTATGGGCAGAGGTCAAAGGTCAAGCTGTTTGCCTTGGCCTAAAGAGGGGGTAATGCTGCTTTCTGTGTGTAACAGCAGTAATTACCTGCTCTGATGCAGGTTGATGGATGAACCCAAAACCACCACCAGCTGTCACGTCACTTCTATTCTCTGCAGCGTTTTATCCTCTTTCCAAAAGCTCTCAAACTATTTCACATCGCTCTCAGACTCTCCAGAATCCTTTCTTAAAACCCAACAATAACTCTTATGGATCATAAAAACAATACTACAGGATCTCAAACCAAAAGTTGAGAAACTCCGGAACGATCCATTAGTCGGTTAGTCAGAGATTAATCCTCATTTAGCATTTTTAAAATGATTATCATTGAAGTTTTGGACAAAATAAGACATTTGAAGACGTCACTTTTGGGTGCTAATATATAAGATAATTGATTGATCCAGAGCCGTATGTATCAACGTACTGATAACTGATGTGTTACAGAGCAGAAACACAACTAGCAAACTCAATTTGAAATATTTTCTCTACATATTCGCTTAACAAGAGCATGACTCGTGACCTTGAAACGTAGACTCCTGTAGACGAGACACGACGATGCATTAAAAAGCACTCGTATAAACATGTCTTTGACACGGCGAGAACCAGGTTTACTGAGTAGAGAAAGCGCCGTCTAACTGAAGCGTTCTTGCATATTGTTGTTTTTTAATTCTGCAAAATGAGTGGCGGACACCAAACCAAAGCGACGGAGACCAACATGATGGACATCAAACCAAAGCAACGGACATCAAACCAAAGCAACGGACACCTAACGAAAGCGACGGAGACAAACATGATGGACATCAAACCAAAGCGATGGACATCAAACCAAAGCGACGGAGACCAACATGATGGACATCAAACCAAAGCGATGGACATCAAACCAAAGCGACGGAGACCAACATGATGGACATCAAACCAAAGCGATGGACATCAAACCAAAGCAACGGACACCTAACGAAAGCGACGGAGACAAACATGATGGACATCAAACCAAAGCGACGGACATCAAACCAAAGCGACGAAGACCAACATGATGGACATCAAACCAAAGCGATGGACATCAAACCAAAGCAACGGACACCTAACGAAAGCGACGGAGACAAACATGATGGACATCAAACCAAAGCGACGGACATCAAACCAAAGCGACGAAGACCAACATGATGGACATCAAACTAAAGCGACGGACACCGAACCAAAGCGACGAAGACCAACATGATGGACATCAAACCAAAGCAACGGACATCAAACCAAAGCAACGGACACCTAACGAAAGCGACGGAGACAAACATGATGGACATCAAACCAAAGCGATGGACATCAAACCAAAGCGACGGAGACCAACATGATGGACATCAAACCAAAGCGATGGACATCAAACCAAAGCGACGGAGACCAACATGATGGACATCAAACCAAAGCGATGGACATCAAACCAAAGCAACGGACACCTAACGAAAGCGACGGAGACAAACATGATGGACATCAAACCAAAGCGACGGACATCAAACCAAAGCGACGAAGACCAACATGATGGACATCAAACCAAAGCGATGGACATCAAACCAAAGCAACGGACACCTAACGAAAGCGACGGAGACAAACATGATGGACATCAAACCAAAGCGACGGACATCAAACCAAAGCGACGAAGACCAACATGATGGACATCAAACTAAAGCGACGGACACCGAACCAAAGCGACGAAGACCAACATGATGGACATCAAACCAAAGCAACGGACATCAAACCAAAGCGACGGACATCAAACCAAAGCGACGGAGACCAACATGATGGACATCAAACCAAAGCGACGGAGACCAGCATGATGGACATCAAACCAAAGCGACGGAGACCAGCATGATGGACATCAAACCAAAGCGACGGACATGTAACCAAATGCCAATGCTGTATGATTTCTCCTCTGCAGAACAAAAGTTCAAAGGTCTTTATTTTGTCGGTGAAACTGGTTTCATAAGTAAACGTATAACTGAAGATGTATCGTAGATCGTCAGGCTCTAATTACTCTAAAATCCCTCAAGAGTTCATTTGTATATAATTAGTTTTAAATGAGGCCCGAGGTCGAAACATATTCTACACCCATTTCTTAAAAACATTTTGTATTATGTTGCTTGATTTCCTAGTTTTAATAATTCTTCCACATGAATCTCTTAAGAGTGAAGATAAAAACAAGTGTTTGGTGTCAGAATGAAGAAGACAAAGACCTCCTTCACCAGCCCGACTCCCAGAACTGTATTTAACCGTCTGCGACCGACCGACCGACCTCCGTCTATTTAATCTGTCTGATTTTTAAGGTCCAGCTCACAGCGGCAGACTCAAGTTTCCCAAACTCCCACAGCAATTATCCCCCACAGGAGACGTCCTCAAACGGAGCTTCATTGAGCCTGAAGGCGGCGCTGTGGCTCAATCTGATGCATTTCCTCTCTTGTTTTTGTTGCAATAATTAAAGAAATGTAATGTAATGTGATATTTAAATGAATCTTCACTCTCCTCATGTGTTCTGCATTTTATCCTGCAAGCAATAAAAAGGTGGTTTTACAGTTTGTACTTTAATGAGTCTGTAATTCATCACACACACAACGGTTTACGTTTGGATTTTAGACGACAACGTGTGCCCAAATGTTCAATCATAAAACCACTGCATCAAGAAATATGAATTTGTGGCTTTAGACTCCTTCATTTGATGGAATATGAGACTACCGTCCTCACCGAGGGTCCCGGTATACCTCCATGTGCTAGTGGGGAGCAAACTGCTATTGGACTGCAATGAAAATTAGATTTTTGAAAGGCTAAACGCCAACAAATATGGATTGAAGCAGAATACTTCGATAAAAACATGTATGTTCATAATCGTTTTTAAATACATTTTGAGTTTAAAGAGTCGAGGACTGAGCAACGGACACCTAACGAAAGCGACGAAGACCAACATGATGGACATCAAACCAAAGCGACGGACACCGAACCAAAGCGACGGACACCGAACCAAAGCGACGGACACCGAACCAAAGCGACGGACACCGAACCAAAGCGACAGACACCTAACGAAAGCGACAGACACCGAACCAAAGCGACGGACACCGAACCAAAGCGACAGACACCGAACCAAAGCGACGGACACCGAACCAAAGCGACGGACACCGAACCAAAGCGACAGACACCTAACGAAAGCGACAGACACCGAACCAAAGCGACGGACACCGAACCAAAGCGACAGACACCGAACCAAAGCGACGGACACCGAACCAAAGCGACGGACACCGAACCAAAGCGACAGACACCGAACCAAAGCGACAGACACCTAACGAAAGCGACGAAGAACAACATGATGGACATCAAAACAAAGCGACAAAGATCAACATGATGGACATCAAACTAAAAAGTGGCGGACATCATGCGAAAACGGCAGCGCTTGCTGTGTGTGTGTGTTTTTAATAATTCATATACAGAACAAGCTTATAGATTATGTAGTTATGTGTGGATCACACGCGCCTGAAATAATCCGCAACACACAGATGCATTCTGGGTCGGGCATGCTTCGAACTCAGCTAAATTTAGAGCGGGAGATAAGGCGGCACGCAGAGTTTTTAAAAGTTCCTCCACTTCGTTCGCTTTGACAAAAATAGTTTTTTGTTTGGTCCTCGATCTGGGCAATAAAAGGATGGATTGCAGGTATCGTTGGAGAAGTTTCAATACTACTTGGTTAAAGTAGTAATAGTAGTAGTACTAGCTGTTGCAGAAAAGAAAAGGCGGAGGAGAAGAAGAGTGTTTTAAAGGTGAAGAAAGATACGTCTGCTGGATCTATGTGTTATAAATGCCTCAACTATCACTCTCATTGATCCACCTGAGAACAGATCTCCACGAGAAGCTACGCTGATCAGAACTGATGCTTAAATCTGCATTCAATTAAAACAATCTATTGATTTACAGCTAAATCATCAAGTAACTAAAACACGTCCATAACATCCATACGTCCACTTTTACATTTCCTTTATCCGAGAGCATTTTGTTTTGGCAATTTTATACAAATATTTAATTTGAGTTGTAAAGACAACGGGACGGTTTATGACCCCGGCGGTGGATTGTTCCACTTGGGTTGAGAATAATCTGATTTCAGGACTCGATAGAAAGATTAAAGTGAGGTTTTCTGCAGCGTAGCGATCGATACGAAACCCTGCTCGCTGCCAGAAGATACTTAAGAAACTCAATCCCCCATCCTCCCTCATTGGATCAGCCGTCGTCAGGGCCGGGGGGGGGCGACCCCAGCGGCCAATCAATCGAGTCCCTTTCAGCTCTGATAATCAAAAATCCAATCGCTGCTCTAAATGTTAATTGATCTGAGCTTTGGGGACAAAAGCTGCATGTTTAACTGATGCTGCTTCTCGGCATCGTCTTAAGTTACTATTTACTGTAATGATATCAGATCAGCTGCTGACGATGTTCCTCTAACCGCGTGTCCTATCTGGAGTTAAGCTAGCTATCATGGACAAAAAACAAACAGTAATGGTAAGGTAAGAAAGTAAGCCTTACCTTTTCAATAAACCCTCTCCAGAGCCGGACGGAGCACATCCATCAAACTCAAAATTCATCGTCTTGGCAGTCGATAAATATACCCATTAATACGGTATGGGAAGTTTAAAGCGTCTGAGGGTCTGAGGGTCTGAGGGTCTGTGGGTCTGTGGGTCTGAGGGTCTGAGGGTCTGAGGGTCTGAGGGTCTGAGGGTCTAAGCGTCTGAGGGTCTGAGGGTCTGAGGGTCTGTGGGTCTGTGGGTCTGTGGGTCTGAGGGTCTGAGGGTCTGAGGGTCTGAGGGTCTAAGGGTCTAAGGGTCTGAGGTTCTGAGGTTCTGAGGGTCTGAGGGTCTGAGGGTCTGAGGGTCTGAGGTTCTGAGGTTCTGAGGGTCTGAGGGTCTGAGGGTCTGAGGTTCTGAGGGTCTGAGGGTCTGAGGTTCTGAGGGTCTGAGGTTCTGAGGGTCTGAGGGTCTGAGGGTCTGAGGGTCTGAGGGTCTGAGGGTCTGAGGTTCTGTGCCATCCTAAATTAAGATTCCTAACTTGGGAAATCCCCACGTGAGGACGGTTCTGGAAGAGCTAAACTCCTATCCTGAGATGTCATTTTCTCCTAAATGCATGTTAGGAAACCAAAATCCTAAATGTCATCCTAAACTGAGATGAAATGGGATTTCAGACTTTCTGTAATGAGGCCATAAAAAACTTAAACATTTCACTCACCGAAGGATGGGAAGGTTGGTTACGTCAAAGACCTGAAAATCAAAGAAACAACATTAAGCCGGGATATCCTCGTTAATCTTCTCTTGACATTAAAATAAATTAATCAGCTTAGAAAAGTGTTGAAACACAGAAGATGATCTGAAACTGACGGTTGAATTTCTGCAGCTTCAAATAGACTATTAGCGAAACCAAAGCGACGGACACCAAACCAAAGCAACAGACACCGAACCAAAGCGACGGACACCGAACTAAAGAGACGGACACCGAACCAAAGCGTCAAACACCGAACTAAAGAGACGGACACCGAACCAAAGCGTCAAACACCGAACCAAAGCGACGGACACCACACTAAAGAGACGGACACCGAACCAAAGCGACGGAGACCGAACCAAAGCGACGGAGACCAACATGATGGACACCGAACCAAAGCGACGGACACCGAACCAAAGCGACGGAGACCAACATGATGGACACCGAACCAAAGCGACGGACACCACACTACAGAGACGGACACCGAACCAAAGCGACGGAGACCAACATGATGGACACCGAACCAAAGCGACGGACACCACACTACAGAGACGGACACCGAACCAAAGCGACGGAGACCAACATGATGGACACCGAACCAAAGCGACGGAGACCAACATGATGGACACCGAACCAAAGCGACGGAGACCAACATGATGGACACCGAACCAAAGCGACGGACACCGAACCAAAGCGACGGAGACCAACATGATGGACATCAAACTAAAGTGGCGGACATCAAGCGAAAATGACAGACGAGCAGCAAACCAAATGGTGATGTCTGGATGTGGCCATGGAAATGTTGTTTCCTGTTTGTTCTCAAGACGATGCACCGACTCCGACGTCACAGAATCACATCTGAATCATCTGCATCAAACACTTCCTGAATCTTATTCTTTTATTAGTCTGGAGTCAGGAGTAGGACACAGCCTCTGTCTCTGTTCCGTCTCCGGGGCAGGAGTCAGTTTCCTGTTTGAGATATTTAATACTCATGAAGTCTTTCCCTGCGCTGCGTCCAGACAGTCTGACAGCGCTGTGTGTTTTTAGTAATGTGTGTGTGAGTAAATGTGGCCTGGCATTTAGAGGCTGATGAAAAGGTTGATACCGCCACGCTGCTCTGCTCTGACTGAATGGTGTCGAGCGGCGTTGACGCTCGGGGCGACGTCCCCCCTCCACCCGTCCACGCATCTGTTTCCACCCCGGCTCTGCTTCTCGGCCGCAGCCCGCCGCTTTCGTAATTGCTTTTCCCGCCACATCCCCTCCACTTTACAACACGCCACGGTAATATCAGCAAACTCTCGGAGATTGTGCCATTTAGCTTTAGATTTAAATGCACAGGGAGGGAGGTGGTGGTGTCGGGGGGGTGGTGGTGTTGGGGTGGAGGTGGTGGTGTTGGTGGTGGGGGGGGGTGTTTTTCTGTTTTATTTCCGTAAACGCTCCTCAGCCATTCGGAGGCCTATTATCGCCGCTTGTTGCAGCGACTGATGATCTTACCAGGTAAGCAGCTCCTATTAGAGGAAGCTTCATTTAGTGTTACACTCCGACTACACCCCCCCCTCCACCTCCACCTCCTCCACCTTCAGCCCCCCCTCCCTCCCCACCACCCTTTCCCCCAGCCCATTATGGATGATCGCAGCGCTCGGCTTGCATGCAGGAAAGGTTTAATTAAATCATAGTCCAATCATAATCCATGTTGTTAATTAAACTGGATAATTTATAAGTACAAAAGAGGATATTTATTAGCTGCTCTGCGGTGGTGGCAGCGCTGTAACATGCACGCTCCCCGTGCACCGACATTTACACTCATACACCCCCCCGCCCCCTCCCCTGCCTTACAACCTTTTACTATTGATGCCCCCGCATGATTGATAATGAGACAGAGACTGCTGTACTATTTGTCTAATGGCCGTGCAATTAAATTCCCTTGTAAATGACCCATGCCTCATTTCATCCTAATCTATGGAATTTTGATTGAATTTGTCAGCCCTAATTGAAAAATACTGCTATTTAATGTCTGCATTGCAGTTGCAGATCAGGCCTCCTTTAATGAGATCGTGTCCCAGTGACCCTGAGGAGGAGGAGGGAGGCGAGAGGTATCCATGCGTGCCCTTGACTCAGCCCAGGAGGGGAGGTGGAGGAGGTCCACTGGGACATCCAGTCAGGGTCAGAGGTCACCTACGTGTCCTCTCTGATGCGTACGGACGCAGCAGCGCCGGTGGCATCCAACGAGGTTTGTATTAATTGATGAGGAAGCCATTACAGGATTCATTAAAATGGAGTTTGAAGCCGGCGCAGGAACAAATATTGTGATTTAAAGCTCTGCTGTTGCAGTTCTGGGAGGAGATGAATCGCAGGATAATCGCCCCGACGACGTCGAACCTCATCACCAAAACATGAGCCGAGGAGGCGAGGCGGCAGGATCGGGTTTTATTTTAGCTGCAGACTCTGGTTGTTGAATTAAGGATCTTTAACTCTTAGCTCGTCTGTCAGCGATAAATCAAGAGCTCTCTAAATAACAAATACAGGCTGCACTCCAAATATCATACTGTTCATTTTACTTTTAGTACGTACTGTAGTAAACATAAAGAAGTTGTAGTTTTGTTGTCTAAACCTAAAGAAGTTGTAGTTTTGTTGTCTAAACATAAAGAAGTTGTAGTTTTGTTGTCTAAACCTAAAGAAGTTGTAGTTTTGTTGTCTAAACATAAAGAAGTTGTAGTTTTGTTGTCTAAACCTAAAGAAGTTGTAGTTTTGTTGTCTAAACCTAAAGAAGTTGTAGTTTTGTTGTCTAAACATAAAGAAGTTGTAGTTTTGTTGTCTAAACTTAAAGTTGTAGTTTTGTTGTCTATACATAAAGAAGTTGTAGTTTTGTTGTCTATACATAAAGAAGTTGTAGTTTTGTTGTCTAAACCTAAAGAAGTTGTAGTTTTGTCTAAACATAAAGAAGTTGTAGTTTTGTTGTCTAAACCTAAAGAAGTTGTAGTTTTGTTGCCTAAACCTAAAGAAGTTGTAGTTTTGTTGTCTAAACCTAAAGAAGTTGTAGTTTTGTTGTCTAAACCTAAAGTTGTAGTTTTGTTGTCTAAACCTAAAGAAGTTGTAGTTTTGTTGTCTAAACATAAAGTTGTAGTTTTGTTGTCTAAACCTAAAGAAGTTGTAGTTTTGTTGTCTAAACATAAAGTTGTAGTTTTGTTGCCTAAACCTAAAGAAGTTGTAGTTTTGTTGTCTAAACATAAAGTTGTAGTTTTGTTGTCTAAACCTAAAGAAGTTGTAGTTTTGTTGTCTAAACATAAAGTTGTAGTTTTGTTGTCTAAACATAAAGTTGTAGTTTTGTTGTCTATACATAAAGTTGTAGTTTTGTTGTCTAAACCTAAAGAAGTTGTAGTTTTGTTGTCTAAACATAAAGAAGTTGTAGTTTTGTTGTCTAAACCTAAAGAAGTTGTAGTTTTGTTGTCTAAACCTAAAGAAGTTGTAGTTTTGTTGTCTAAACATAAAGAAGTTGTAGTTTTGTTGTCTAAACCTAAAGAAGTTGTAGTTTTGTTGTCTAAACCTAAAGAAGTTGTAGTTTTGTTGTCTAAACCTAAAGAAGTTGTAGTTTTGTTGTCTAAACCTAAAGAAGTTGTAGTTTTGTTGTCTAAACTTAAAGTTGTAGTTTTGTTGTCTATACATAAAGAAGTTGTAGTTTTGTTGTCTATACATAAAGAAGTTGTAGTTTTGTTGTCTAAACCTAAAGAAGTTGTAGTTTTGTCTAAACATAAAGAAGTTGTAGTTTTGTTGTCTAAACCTAAAGAAGTTGTAGTTTTGTTGCCTAAACCTAAAGAAGTTGTAGTTTTGTTGTCTAAACCTAAAGAAGTTGTAGTTTTGTTGTCTAAACCTAAAGAAGTTGTAGTTTTGTTGTCTAAACATAAAGTTGTAGTTTTGTTGTCTATACATAAAGTTGTAGTTTTGTTGCCTAAACCTAAAGAAGTTGTAGTTTTGTTGTCTTAACATAAAGAAGTTGTAGTTTTGTTGCCTAAACATAGTTGTAGTTTTAAACTACATAAACTTGATTTAATATTGATTTTCAGAATAAAAGGAGGTATTTTGTTGCTTAACCTAAAGAAGTTGTAGTTTTAAACAACATAAACTTGATCTAATATTGATTTTCAGAATAAAAGGAGGTATTTTGTTGCCTAAACCTAACGAAGTTTTCGTTTTAAACTACATAAACTTGATTTAATATTGATTTTCAGAATAAAAGGAGGTATTTTGTTGTCTAAACCTAAAGAAGTTGTAGTTTTAAACAACATAAACTTGATCTAATTTTGATTTTCAGAATAAAATGAGGTATTTTGTTGCCTAAACCTAAAGAAGTTGTAGTTTTAAACAACATAAACTTGATCTAATTTTGATTTTCAGAATAAAATGAGGTATTTTGTTGCCTAAACCTAAAGAAGTTGTCGTTTTAAACTACATAAACTTGATTTAAGACTTGATTTTCAGAATAAAAGGAGGTATTTTGTTGCCTAAACCTAAAGAAGTTGTCGTTTTAAACTACATAAACTTGATTTAAGAATTGATTTTCAGAATAAAAGGAGGTATTTTGTTGCCTAAACCTAAAGAAGTTGTCGTTTTAAACTACATAAACTTGATTTAAGAATTGATTTTCAGAATAAAAGGAGGTATTTTGTTGCCTAAACCTAAAGAAGTTGTCGTTTTAAACTACATAAACTTGATTTAATCTTGATTTTCAGAATAAAAGGAGGTATTTTGCGGTCTCTGGTCGTGTTGGCGGATATCACAGAGCCGGTATTTACTGAATATATACAGCTTATTATTTATGATGATGTGCTTTCACTCTTTAATGGCCTGTGGTCCCAATTTGTGTAATTGGCATTCATCCAGGAGACCAAAGGCGGGCTGTGACATCATCTCCTGCCAGCCAATCAGGAGCCAGGTGGGCGGAGCCAGCGCGGAGAGGTTCAGCGCAATTAAACAGAGGGGAGCGCAATTTAAATCCAAAACATCTCTGGAGGCGCGCAGGAGCAGGAAAACACGCACTCAGTGTCTCTCAGCGGGAGAGTGGAGGACAAGTGTCCGCTGGAGAGTCCGGTCCGGTTGGAGAGACGCACCTGGAGAGACGCGCACCTGGAGCTCACCTGAGGAGAGTTAGAGGAATGCAAAAGGCGCCCGGCTGCAGGAGCATGAAGAAGAGGAGTTGAGTGATGGATTTGTTGGCTTTAATGGGATTATCTCTCCTCTGAGCTCCGGTTCTGAGGGGTCTCTCTGCGGTGCCTCTGCAGCCGCGCACAGCGCCTCATCCTCGGACTCCTCTGAGCCGCTGCAGCGGTGCAGCCTGCAGGTCGGTGGTTCCTATGAGCGCAGCGTTCAGTCCGTCTCCGTCTCCGTCCTTCATGGTGATGCAGCGGCCACTCGGAAGCACCACGGCCTTCAGCATCGACTCTTTGATCGGGGGGCCACCGCAGCCCAGCCCGGGGGGGGGACACTTCGTGTACACCGGATACCCCATGTTCATGCCCTACCGGTCGGTGGTGCTGCAGCCTCCTCCACCTCCTCCACCTCCTCCAGCTCTGCAGCACCAGCACATCTCCAGCCTGCAGAGCGGCTTCTGCTCCAGCCTGACGCACGGCCTGGCGCTCTTCTCCCCGGCCCAGCAGCACCAGGAGGCGGCCAGGAGGCTCGGCTCGCAGGCCCTGCATGCGGTGTTCGACAAAACTCAGGAGCTGCGGCTGGACGCGGAGGAAGGCAAGAGTTTCCTGCAGGACAAAGAGGCCAGAGAGGCGGACACCTCCACAGGTAGGAGAGGAGGCTTTATTCTACTAACTGGAGCTTCATTTAGGAACATCTACAGCACTTTGTTTGATTAAAATGTCATTAAATATGAACTTTTTCACATTTTCCAGATGTTGCAAAATAAATGCAGAATCAGATAAACCTCCTCCGTTTCTGCATTTTAACAGCAGATATATGAGCATTTACATGTTTTCATTTCTTATTTAAGTAAATCCACATTTAAAAGTGGAAAAACCTGATTATATAGTTTCAAGTTTATTTGTCATATGCATTTAAAAGTACCGTAAAAATGCAATGAAATGCATTTCACCCTGATGGCTCTCTCTCAGCCCTTCAAATCTAGAAATACTACACTAGATAAATACTACAATAAATAAGACAATACCTGAGAATACAATTATGAAACAACCTAAAACAATCCACAGAAGCTTCATTTAGGAACATTTACATTTTTTAAATGTCATTAAATGATGTTTTATTAGATGGAGCAAAATAAATGTAAATATTTTGGAAACAGGAGATTCTTACTGGCTTTGTTAAAATAAAGATTAAATTATAGAATCAAATAAAACTCCATTTAAATGTTTTCATTTCTTGTTAAAGGTGTAAAAATGTAATCTTTCTTTTAACAAAGCCAGTAAGAATCACAGTTTGGTGATGGAAGGACTGAACACTGCGATGCAAAACAAAACACGAAACAGTGATGGTTCTGCATTTAGGAAACAACTAGGAGATGAACTTGATTACATTGTTTTCTATTGGAGGGTCCGAACTGGCTGTGAGCAGCAAGAAGCCTCGTTTTGTGTGTTTATTTTTATTTAATTTAGCTCAATAGAAAACAAAGAGAGAAAGCAAACCTACAGATGTGATGCATTAAAGATCAATTAACACCAAGAGAGTAAAAAGCATCCTGTGCTCCTCTTCACATCTCACTTCTGCTACCTGTTTGGATGATTCTCTGCAGTATGGTGGAATAAAACAATGCACTAATGTTACTTTATACAGATGTTTCCTAAATGCAAAACCACTGTTTTGTGCTTTATTTTGCTTTAATTGATGACTTCATTTTACTTATAGTCTTGCTGTCATTTCAGTTTTTTTTGTCAGGAGAGAATTCACATTTACAGGACTTTTTTCTTTTTTTTAAAATGTCATTAAATATAATTTCACAATTTATCACATTTTCCAGATGTTTTATTAGATGGAGCAAAATAAATGTAAATATTTGGAAACAGGTGATTCTAACTGGCTTTGTTAAAAGAAAGATTTTTTTTTTCACTTTTAAATGTTGATTTACTTCAACACCTACAGGTATCATCTTATTTAGTGTAGTATTTATAGATTTTAAGGGTTGAGAGAGAGCCATCAGGGTGAAATGCATTTCATTGCATTTTCACTGTACTTTTAAATGCACATGACAAATAAACTTGAAACTAAATTATCACGTTTTTCCACTTTTAAATGTGGATTTACTTAAACAAGAAATGAAAACATTTAAATGCTCATATTTACTGTTAAAATGCAGAAACGGAGGAGTTTTATCTGATTCCACTGGTTTCTACTGAAGCTTCATTTAGGAACATTTACAGGACTTTTTTTTTTCAAATGTGATTAAATATAATTTCCCAATTTATCACATTTTCCAGATGTTTTATTAGATGGAGCAAAATAAATGTAAATAATTGCCTCTTCCTGCACTTTATATTATTCATTTCTTTTTTTTGTTATGTTGTAAAGTCTTAAATTGTGCAAAATAAATAAATAAAAGATTAAATTTTTCCACTTTTAAATGTGCATTTACTTAAAACAGGAATTTAAATGCTCATGTCTGCTCTTAAAACGCAGAAACGGAGGAGTTGTATCTGATTCTACTGCACTGTTAAGAATTTCCCAGTAAAATAACAGTAAAGAACTGGGTTGCCTTTATGTTACTGTAAAATTAACATTATACTGTCGCTGAAATGTACAGCTTTGTACTGTAAATGAAAAATACTGTTTTGTTTTATTCATTTTCCAGTTAATTTACAGTTTAAAGATGCATTATGAAGCTGGTTTTCACTTTTCTTTTACGTTAAAAAAAGAACAGCATTATATTTTAGCTGTAGAAAATGATGCATTAAAAACGTAGAGATTTAAAACACAGATGCAGAAATGAAGACAGCAACGAGTGCAGAGAGACAACGACAGCGTGCACGTTACAGTCTGCTCCTTAAATACTCTGAGTTCAATTCCCTGCACAGACAAACACAGATTCCACCGAAGCTTCATTTAGGAACATTTTCAGGACTCTATATATAAATGTTATATATAATATAATATTTACAGGACTTTGTTAAATGTCATTAAATATAATTTTGCAACATTTCACATTATCCAGATGTTTTATTAGATGCAGCAAAATAAATATCACATATTTCACCTTTAAATGTGGATTTACTTTGCGAGTAAAAAACAAAGAAATGAAAACATTTAAATGCTATTTAATATATGCTTCATTAAATATACTTTCACAACTTTTCCAGATGTTTTATTAGATGGAGCAAAATAAATGTAAATATTTGGAAACAGGTGATTCTTATTGGCTTTGTTAAAATAAAGATTAAATTATCATGTTTTTTTCACTTTTAAATGTGAAGCTTCATTTAGGAACATTTAAAAGACTATATAAATGTTAGATATAATATATATAATATAACATTTAAAAGGACTTTTAAAAATGTCATTAAATATAATTTCACAATTTATCACATTTTCCAGATGTTTTATAAGATGGAGCAAAATAAATAGATATTTGGTTAATCTCACTGGCTTTGTTAAAAGAAAAATTAAATCATCATTATTATTATTATATTATTATATTACTTTGCGAGTAAAAAACAAATGAACTTTTAAATGTCTTTAAATCTTTCTTGTTGAGATCTGAATAATAATAATAATAATAGTCATTAATAATTCTGATGCAGAAGGTTTTTTTAAAGGCCTCCGCGCCTCCTTTTTATTCAATAATCTGTATTTCAACATTTCATCTATAAATATAAAAAACATGATTGTTGGAGATTAAAGAGTTTTAACTGAATCTGAGGATGAATTTATAATATTTTTAATTTATTGAAGAGAAATGTTGATTTTTGGAACGAACCCAGCTGTCAACCTGAGAGAGCGATTCATAAATCAGAGCTCCACTTCAGGGTTTGATGGTTTTATTGATATAAAAACAGACATTATTGAATATTATTTGTGATTGAATATGATGTTATGTGATCCGGCTGGACGGAGACGCACCGTGCGTAATTACGCGTGAAAAATAGAAATCCCTGCAGAGCGCGTGGCTCTCCGTCCGCGGTGATCCGAACACTGATCCGATGATGGATATCGACACGAAACACGAAACCAGCCCCTTTAATCCACTCCCACAGACGTCAGCTTCAATCTACAAACACATTTAATCTCACAAGTGATTCATAAAATAATAAAATCAAACAAATTAAATACAATAGAAGAAGTGATTCATAAAATAACAATATAATATTTTTTTAATCTTTTTAAATATTATTTTTCAATCGTGCAGAAATAAATGAATAAATACATAAATAAATAAATAAATACTTGCACTTAATAATGAATAAATCAATAAAGTAAATATAAAATTTAAAAATGCATAAACATAAATAAAATTAAAAGAACATTAAGATGTAATTAAAACAGTTATAAAAACATTAAAGATTAGAAAATAAAAACAAGCTAAAAATAAAAGTCAAAATAAAAGTCGACAGTATTTTTCTTTTACGGCTGTTGACAGTATTTTTGGATTTATGGAGTGATTAAAAAGAGAAAAGTAAACATGTTCTGATTTCTGTTCTGTAAGTGTTTGATAAGATTATACATAATTTGCACATTTAAAAATACATTTTCACAACACTTGTAATATAACAAAACTACAATTTCTTTATGTTTAGACAACAAAACTACAACTTCTTTAGGTTTAGACAACAAAACTACAACTTTGGGTTTAGACAACAAAACTACAACTTCTTTAGGTTTAGACCATAAAACTACAACTTATTTATGTTTAGACAACAAAACTACAACTTCTTTATGTTTAGACAACAAAACTACAACTTTGGGTTTAGACAACAAAACTACAACTTCTTTAGGTTTAGACCATAAAACTACAACTTCTTTAGGTTTAGACCATAAAACTACAACTTCTTTAGGTTTAGACAACAAAACTACAACTTCTTTAGGTTTAGGCAACAAAACTACAACTTCTTTAGGTTTAGACCATAAAACTACAACTTCTTTAGGTTTAGACAACAAAACTACAACTTTGGGTTTAGACAACAAAACTACAACTTTGGGTTTAGACAACAAAACTACAACTTTGGGTTTAGACAACAAAACTACAACTTTGGGTTTAGACAACAAAACTACAACTTTGGGTTCAGACAACAAAACTACAACTTCTTTAGGTTTAGACAACAAAACTACAACTTCTTTAGGTTTAGACAACAAAACTACAACTTCTTTAGGTTTAGGCAACAAAACAACAACTTCTTTAGGTTTAGGCAACAAAACAACAACTTCTTTAGGTTTAAGCAACAAAACTACAACTTCTTTAGGTTTAGGCAACAAAACAACAACTTCTTTAGGTTTAAGCAACAAAACTACAACTTCTTTAGGTTTAGACAACAAAACTACAACTTCTTTAGGTTTAGGCAACAAAACTACAACTTATTTAGGTTTAGGCAACAAAAATACAACTTCTTTAGGTTTAAGCAACAAAACTACAACTTCTTTAGGTTTAGGCAACAAAACTACAACTTCTTTAGGTTTAGGCTTCGATGGAATGTGTCCTAACAAAGTGTCCTCTTGGTGTCCAGTCAGAGCACTCAGTAAAGAAGACTCCAAGGAGGACGAGTGCGGCCGGAAGGATGAGAGCTTCTCCATGGACAGTGACTTGGACTACAGCTCTGACGACAACCTCACCTCCATGTGCCACAAGGAGGACGGCGACGGCGGCGGAGGAGGGCTGGACGACGGCGCGCACATGCACGGTTCCTCCGGCGGCGGCGGCAGCTCCGGAGGCTCCGGTAGCGGCGGCGGCGGCAAGAACCGTCGGCGGCGGACGGCGTTCACCAGCGAGCAGCTGCTGGAGCTGGAGAAGGAGTTCCACTGCAAGAAGTACCTGTCGCTGACCGAGCGCTCGCAGATCGCGCACGCCCTCAAGCTGAGCGAGGTGCAGGTGAAGATCTGGTTCCAGAACCGGCGCGCCAAGTGGAAACGGGTCAAAGCCGGGAACGTCAACAACAAGTCCGGGGAGCCGTCCCGGAACCCCAAGATCGTGGTTCCCATCCCGGTGCACGTCAGCCGCTTCGCAATAAGGAGTCAGCACCAGCAGATGGAGCAGGCCAGACCGTAGAGGAAGAGGAAGAGGAGCAGAACCGAGCCACTGAGTCCCGTGTTGATGACATCATCATTTAATCCCATCTAACACCCCCAGTAGGAGAGTTTATCCTCCTTTACTGGGACTCAAGTAAACCACTATGTAACTCATCCAGCAGAGAGAATCCAGGTTCAACCTCTGAGCATCTGAGGACAGGAGCTCCTTTTATCTGGGTTACTTTAATATATTTTAGATGAAACAAAACCTGCAGAATCTCTTTAATAATAATAATAATAATATCAGCGGTTTTAAGGGACAAAAAGTAGAAACAAAAACCAGCGAACTGCTCAGTAAAGATGGACGTTTTTTAAAAGGTCATATTAATTCATATTTCGGTTATACTTATTTTTTTATACTTTCTTTTTTCAAGGTTGTTTTCATTATGCAAAATGTCTATAAACCAACTTTTAAGTAGATGAGCTTACAGACAAACCCATCAAGCACACTAGAGAGAAAAAACAACCTCAACATTCAAAACCAAGAAAAAAAAATAATATTAATAATGACAAAAAGAAAGAGCGCAAATATATATTAATATTTACATGCACACACATGCATCCTCCTTAACGTCAGGTCACCTCCAAGCACATGTATATGTGCATGCATTTCCTTCTGTTAGACTCCACCTCTTCTCTAAAACATCCTCCATATTCCTGATTTTGTGAGTTCCCTTTTCCATAAATTTTACTTCTCGAATTACACTTTTCCATTTTATAAAATCTAGTTTTGTTGTCTGCTTCAGTGCCGTGATTCTGAGTTTTCTAAATAAGTAACGTTCATCTTTACCGAGACCAGTTGGAGGTTTCCCCGAGTACGATGAGCTCTTCTTTTAAATACAGAGGTTTCTTCTTCTTCTTTACAGGATATAATAATAATGAAATAAGTCGTCAACACCAGACTCGGTGACTCGGTGACTCTGGAAGATGGACATTTCTCTGCAGTATTAAAACCTTTTTTGGAGCGACACCAAAAAACTGTGCGTAAAGACGCGCCGCTGAGGAGGCGGAGGAAGAGGAAGAGGAGGAGGAGGATGAAGAGGAGGAGGAGGAGGAGGATGATGATGATGAGGAGGATGAAGAGACAAACACACATGTAAATAATCCAGACGCGGGACCAAACTGAGGACATCAACGTGTTCGTTGTTCTGTGCTACTGAAGATTTTAAAATCTCTCTTTTGGAACAAAACTGCTTCATTTCATCTTTTTATTTTATTTTATTTTTTTTATTTTTTTTGGACAAAATGACGCTGCTAATTTATTTATATAAAAATTGTGCAAAAGTAACTAACATTCCCTGAAGTATGGAGCAAAAAAAAGAAAAAGAAAAAGAAAGATATACAAGTGTGAATTAAAAGATGAACCAGATGTGAACAGCTGTCTCTATTTATGTTTTTTATTCTTTATTCACTTCAGTTTATTTTAATCTTAATTATTAATTTATTGAGTTTAATAAAATACACTTTTTTAATTTGATTAATATTTAGAGGTTAGATCTTATAATTTCTGCTCTTTTATTTTGAAGGCCCGACACTTTTAAGGCCACAAATCTTTTTATGTGATTGAAGAAATTAAAACTAAAATAAACTAAATCAAAAATATAATATATATTATTTTAATATAATTTAAATAACAGAAATAATTAAAGAAATTCATTTTAATTTATATAAATATATTAGAGCAGATTGTCTTGTTTATCTGTGTCATAATGATCACAGCTTGAAGGTCAAAGGTCAAAGGTCACGCTCATCTCCAGCCTGTTGCTGAATGAAGCTGCATAATGAATAATAATATGAATAATAATATAAAGTTTACACCCAAAACATTACAAAAAAGAGTCGATTTTAAATGCAAAGTTTAACCTTCGGGGTAGAAACCTGCTCGCACACGTCAATTAAACCATTTTATCAGGTCAACAATGAAATAAGGATTTAATTTAGCATCTATTAACTCATAAACAACCTAAATAAAAACCATTAAATAACAATTACATGTCAAACTAAGACTTACCGTGACTGTCCGGCTCTGCAGGTGTATCCAGGTAACACGATGCTCCTTCCAGTCATCAAACTAGAAGCCAAAAACAGATCCAGCGTTAATTATTAGTATTAATGAAGGCTAATTATTACCCATTATTTTCTATTTTCTAAATTACATTTTTATCAGGTAAATTTTATTAATTGTGGGGTAAATAAGAACTTAATCTACTCTATATTAAATGACAATAACATGTAAAACTAAGTCATAAATAACTTTGCAGGTGAATCAAGTCATCAAACTAAAAGCCAAAACTAATTATTAGTATTAATGAAGGCTAATTATTATGCATTATTTATTTTAATCATAAAGAAAACACCTTAAACTGTATATTTTGTTCATTATGGGGGAAATACAATTTGTATTAGCCAACAAACAACCTAAAAAAATACCATTAAATGACAATAACAGATATATTAGTATCAATGAAGGGTAATTATTATGCATTATTTATTTTAATCATAAAGAAAACACACTGAATTACATTTTTATCAGGTAAACAAGGAAATAAGGATTAAATTTAGCATTTATTAACCCATAAACAACCTAAATAAATACCATTAAATAACAATAACATGTCAAACTAAGACTTACCGTGACTGCTGCTCTGCAGGTGTAACCAGGTGACATGACGTCATCCAATCAGCAGCACACCTGAATGTCATCAGTCATCAAACTGCAGGAGACACAAATAAATTAACCTTTTTATCATCTTCTGAGCTCAGAAAACGTTCAATAATAAACATTAAAACATTTACCTGAAGTCCTTCAAGTCCATCAGAAGTCAACCAAAGTGTGTTTTCAAGGTTTAAAGTTGATTAAATCCGTTAATTGATCAGTTTGTTTGCTCGTCTGTCTTCTGCAGCTGGAAGCACGTTGAACAAGTTGACGCATCCGCACGTCATGACGTCATCACGCACGTAGGGCACGTTTTAGCAGCTGCTTTGTCAAAAAAACTGACAACATTTTGCCAAGTTTGTGTTCATGTTTACACTGAAATAAAATTATCAATATTTTGTGCTGTTAACTTTATTGGACAAAAAAAATAATCAGCAACATTTGTCATAATCGATCAATCATTTAGATCTTTTATGAAGCAAAGGCAGTTGTTTTATATCATTTTTAAGTGATAGTAAAATATGTACGTAAAATGAGTACGTAAACTAAGTAAAATATCTACGTAAACTAAGTAAAATATCTACGTAAACTAAGTAAAATATCTACGTAAACTAAGTAAAATATCTACGTAAACTAAGTAAAATATCTACGTAAACTAAGTAAAATATCTAAGTAAACTAAGTAAAATATGTACCTAAACTAAGTAAAATATCTACGTAAACTAAGTAAAATATCTACGTAAACTAAGTAAAATATCTACGTAAACTAAGTAAAATATGTACCTAAACTAAGTAAAATATCTACGTAAACTAAGTAAAATATCTACGTAAACTAAGTAAAATATGTACCTAAACTAAGTAAAATATCTACGTAAACTAAGTAAAATATCTACGTAAACTAAGTAAAATATCTAAGTAAACTAAGTAAAATATGTACCTAAACTAAGTAAAATATCTACGTAAACTAAGTAAAATATCTACGTAAACTAAGTAAAATATCTACGTAAACTAAGTAAAATATCTACGTAAACTAAGTAAAATATCTACGTAAACTAAGTAAAATATGTACCTAAACTAAGTAAAATAAGTACGTAAACTAAGTAAAGTATGTACGTAAACTAAGTAAAGTATGTACGTGAACTAAGTAGGAATATGTACGTAAACTAAGTAAAATAAGTACGTAAATTAAGTAAAGTATGTACGTAAACTAAGTAAAATAAATGTAAAATATCTACGTAAACTAAGTAAAATAACTAAGTAAACTAAGTAAAATAAGTACATAAACTAAGTAAAGTATGTACGTAAACTAAGTAAAATAAATGTAAAATAAGTACGTAAACTAAATAAAATATGTACGTAAAATAAGTATGTAAACTAAGTAAAATATTTACGTAAACTAAGTAAAGTATGTACATAAACTAAATAAAATATGTACATAAACTCAGTGAAATATCTACGTAAACTAAGTAAAAAAATTACGTAAACTAAGTAAAATATTAAATATTATTACGCAAATCTTTGCCACTTTAAGATCTGGAAAAAGCCAGTAAGTGAACTTTGATTGTTTTGTCTCCATGACAACCGAGCAACCGTCATCTGAAGATTGTGTTGAAAGCTCCGGAAAAAAAGGTACAAAGTGGATGTTTGACAAAGTACGAGTTTCTACTTTCGGGACAAGAATGAAGATGCTGCGAAGTTGGAAGTTCCTGTGTTGACTGAAGCAGCTCCATCTGCTGCCGCTATTGTTAACTAACAATACAGACACACACACTTCCTGTTAGACACCGGGCTGAGGAGGGATTAGCAGGGTATTATCTAATTACCACACAACAGCAAACACAACCCCCGAAACCACACACACTTCACTCAACACAATCCGAAACTCCATAAAACTACTTTCACTGTAAAAATCACAGAAAATGACATTAAGTTTGGTGGGGAAGATTGTTCACAAAGCAGCAACACTATAAAAGGAAGCCTAAAGACTTATAGGATGATTTTCTGCAACAAAAAAGTGCCTTTAAAACAATTAAGTTGATACACAAATATAAATAAATAAAACATTTTGTTATAACAACTTTGTTAAATTTGTTAAAATATATCAAAAAGATAAAGATTTTGTCATTAAAATATGTACGTAAACTAAGCAAAATATCTACGTAAACTAAGTAAAATAAGTACAGAAACTAAGTAAAATATCTACGTAAACTAAGTAAAATATGTACTTAAACTAAGTAAAATATTTACGTAAACCAAGTAAAATATTTACGTAAACTAAGTAAAATATCTACGTAAACTAAGTAAAATATCTACGTAAACTAAGTAAAATAAGTACAGAAACTAAGTAAAATATCTACGTAAACTAAGTAAAATATCTACGTAAACTAAGTAAAATATGTACAGAAACTAAGTAAAATATCTACGTAAACTAAGTAAAATATCTACGTAAACTAAGTAAAATATCTACGTAAACTAAGTAAAATAAGTACAGAAACTAAGTAAAATATCTACGTAAACTAAGTAAAATATCTACGTAAACTAAGTAAAATAAGTACAGAAACTAAGTAAAATATCTACGTAAACTAAGTAAAATATCTACGTAAACTAAGTAAAATATGTACGTAAACTAAGTAAAATATGTACTTAAACTAAGTAAAATAAGTACTTAAACTAAGTAAAATATGTACTTAAACTAAGTAAAATAAGTACTTAAACTAAGTAAAATAAGTACGTAAACTAAGTAAAATATTTACGTAAACTAAGTAAAATATTTACATAAACTAAGTAAAATATTTATGTAAACTAAGTAAAATATTTACATAAACTAAGTAAAATATTTACGTAAACTAAGTAAAATATTTACGTAAACTAAGTAAAATATTTACGTAAACTAAGTAAAATATTTACGTAAACTAAGTAAAATATTTATGCTAATGTTAACTAAATTAACAGACTATAATAATATAACAAATAATAAGTTAAAATGAACTCAAAAAGTCGATTAACACACAAGGTTATATTAAGAAGCATTATTCTCATCTTTATTGAAAAGAGACACATTACAGTAGAAGACTCTGTATTAAGTAGAATTTTTCAACAACGGTACTGTACAGCCAACAGAAAGTCAATAATAACAATAATAATAATAATAATAATTAGAATAACAAGAACAATAATGTGTCTGGATGATAAATCATAATAATAAAACCCGGATGGACTTCAGAGGTCGGAGAAAAATATACAAAAACAGGTTTCAGAAGGGGGCGGGGTCTTCCTCACGGGGGTGCGTTCGTTTATAAATAAAGTGGGCGGGGCTTACAAGAGGTAACACAACCAGACAAACCAAACATTGACCTTTACCGAGTCGATTCTTTTTCTTTGTTTTGTAGTTTGACGTCTATGTACAGGTGAGGTGGTGAGCCGAAGTATTAGCGCTAATGCAGACGTGATTTATCAACAAGCAGGCGGCTTCGCTTGTTTATAGTGTAAAGGTTGAAACATCCGCGTTAAACGCCGCTAGCAAATATATACTGTGCCGCGTTGTTGTCCGACAATGTGGCGAGAAATTTCTTCAAAATAATTACTTGGCATCTCCATTAGTATTTCGAGATGCTAAGTCGTTATAGGATCTTTTTTACTGGCGGAAATGAGGTTACAGAGAGATTAGCTAACTGGTTGCAAAATGCAACCGGAGCTTAACAGGATGCTTCTACTCTCTAAACATTTTTTAGCTTTGAGGATACCAAAGAGCGCGTTCAAATAAGGGGAAAGTAGTGAAGTTAGCATCGGCGACACAGATAACGTAGCAGTTAAAGCAGTGAAGTAGAAACTGCTGCCATGCTATTGCTAGCTAGCAGTTAGGATTATCGTTAACCCCGCGGCACATTATTCTGGTGCGTACAATCACTTAAAAGCAGATGTTACTGAGCTTTCTCTGCTCACGTGGATTTAAATACACGGGACTAGAGTTTCTCAGAATTTAGATGCCGTTATAAAACGAGCACAAACTCGTCTAAAGGAAACCGCCTGGAGACGCCGCCGCCGCCGCCGCCGCCGCTTCGAGAAATACGTCAGTTCAAGGTTGTATAAGAAAAAAAGCTGTAGTGGAAAAGACGAACTGAATCAGATTTAGTGCATTTCTGTCATAAATAAAAGGACGTCTTTGTCCCGTCCCGCCGCAGGACGAGTCGGATATAAAAACATAAAATATAATCAAACACAAGTTGCGGTCAAACCTCTCGGTTTAGTATTTACGGGACGCCATCTTGGAGATGACTGGCACATACAAGGTTGGACGAAATCAGGAACGTAAAGGCAGGCGTGTAAACAAACAAAAAAAGAGGCGTACGTAGGAAAATGTTTCTTTTAGCTCTTTGTTTCTACAAACAGAGCGTTGGTGGTTTGATGGCGATATTGCAGCGATGTCAGCGTATGGCGTTACGACGCGACAGTGATGGATGTGTTGATGAATATTGCTTGGATACACAGTCGGGTTGAGAGCTGCTCCTCAACCTCTGCAGCAACTTTGACCTTAAAGTTTGAAACAGTAAAGAGAGCAAAGAGACGAGCAGCCGACGCTCAGCATAGTGTCGAAGGTACAAATCATCCCTAACAAAAGGTCCAGGTTAAAGAGCCGTCGTCCCGACAATCCTGGTCAGTTAGCGTCAAATCTACGTCACCTGGGTGAGAAAGGTTTCAACTTTGTCTACATGTGACAACACCTGAAATGAACCCGTGACGTTGGTGATTCATTCAAAGTGGATCTTTACACCAGTGGTTCCCGGTCTTTTTGGCTCGTGACTCGCTGAAGCTAATACCCAATGAGAACTGTTTTGGTTTCATTGGTCTTGGTCCAAAACTCCAACACACCTGGACTCAGTCTTTACTCAAACCTTGACCTCAAACTTTTTAACTCAAAACATGGCCAGATTTGGACTTGGTCTTGACTCAAAACAAGACCACATTTGGACTCAGTCTTGACTCAAAACAAGACCACATTTGGACTTGGTCTTGACTCAAAACAAGACCACATTTGGACTTGGTCTTGACTCAAAACAAGACCACATTTGGACTCAGTCTTGACTCAAAACAAGACCACATTTGGACTTGGTCTTGACTCAAAACAAGACCACATTTGGACTTGGTCTTGACTCAAAACAAGACCACATCTGGACTCAGCCTTGACTCAAAACAAGACCACATTTGGACTTGGTCTTGACTCAAAACAAGACCACATTTGGACTTGGTCTTGACTCAAAACAAGACCACATTTGGACTCGGTCTTGACTCAAAACTAGACCACATCTGGACTTGGTCTTGAATCAAAACAAGACCACATCTGGACTCGGTCTTGACTCAAAACAAGACCACATTTGGACTTGGTCTTGAATCAAAACAAGACCACATCTGGACTCGGTCTTGACTCAAAACTAGACCACATCTGGACCCAGCCTTGACTCAAAACTAGACCACATCTGGACTTGGTCTTGAATCAAAACTAGACCACATTTGGACTCAGTCTTGACTCAAAACAAGACCACATTTGGACTTGGTCTTGACTCAAAACAAGACCACATTTGGACTCAGTCTTGACTCAAAACAAGACCACATTTGGACTCAGTCTTGACTCAAAACAAAGTCACATTTGGACTCAGCCTTGACTCGAAACAAGACCACATTTGGACTCAGTCTTGACTCAAAACAAGACCACATTTGGACTCAGCCTTGACTCGAAACTAGACCACATCTGGACTCAGCCTTGACTCAAAACAAGACCACATTTGGACTTAGTCTTGAATCAAAACAAGACCACATCTGGACTTGGTCTTGACTCAAAACAAGACCACATTTGGACTCAGTCTTGACTCAAAACCGAACCAAATATGGACTCTGTTTTGACTCAAAACTTAACCATATCTGGACTCAGCCTTGACTCAAAACAAGACCACATCTGGACTCAGCCTTGACTCAAAACTAGACCACATCTGGACTCAGCCTTGACTCAAAACAAGACCACATTTGGACTCAGTCTTGACTCAAAACTTAACCACATCTGGACTCAGCCTTGACTCAAAACTAGACCACATCTGGACTCAGCCTTGACTCAAAACAAGACCACATTTGGACTCGGTCTTGACTCGTTCTCAAAACTTTGAATTATCTCGGACTAGATTTAAGTTTTTTGGGGATATTTCACTGTAAACTGTCTTGTGACCGTTCAGATTGTAATCGTAGTTCTGCAAAGATTTCCTGGGACTGGGAAACACCGGTGTACTGGTTTAGAAACCTTCTGGGAACCACCGGTGTACTGGTTTAGAAACCTTCTGGGAACCACCGGTGTACTGGTTTAGAAACCTTCTGGGAACCACCGGTGTGTGTTGGTTTAGAAATCTTCTGGGAACCACCGGTGTACTGGTTTAGAAACCTTCTGGGAACCACCGGTTTACTGGTTTAGAAACCTTCTGGGAACCACCGGTGTACTGGTTTAGAAACCTTCTGGGAATCACCGGTTTACTGGTTTAGAAACCTTCTGGGAACCACCGGTGTACTGGTTTAGACGCCTTCTGGGAACCAGCGGTTTACTGGTTTAGAAACCTTCTGGGAACCACTGGTTTACTGGTTTAGACGCCTTCTGGGAACCAGCGGTTTACTGGTTTAGACGCCTCGTTACCTGCAATAGTTTCACTTCCTGCCCTGGACGAACCCAAACACATTCAGTCCATGCTGAAACACACATTAGAATAAATCACTTCCTCTGTGCAACGCGACATCCCGGCGTACAGTAAGTACTTCCTGTGTTCTCTAATTTACACTGTTGACAGAGAGAGAGAGATTATTTACAACAAGGAGACCAGAGAAGAAGAAGAAGAAGAAGAAGAAGAAGAAGAAGAAGCCCTTCTTAGTGATTCGCTGAGCAGATCAGGGAGACTGTCTGATTGGACGGGACTGGAGGGAACTCGGTGAGAGCTCATTGAAGCAACATAACAGAGTTTAACAGAATCACGATGTTACTGATATCATATTCACGTAACGGAATCACTGATTTGTCTGAGCTGACAGCAGATTATATGAATTAAAAACCTGAAGGAGAAGAAGCAGATGAATTCCCTTTTCGCTCCGTGTAGCTGCTTCCTTTTTCTATTCCACTTTTTACACGTTAAAACAATAAAATTCACCACAAGGACAGTTTCAATTAAACGTTATTCCACCGGGATGTAAATCAGCTTCGGGGGTTAAGATGTTCTCAATTCAGTCAGTTCAGATTAATCCAACATAGAAAGACAAATAATCACAACTCTCATTTCTCTTTACAATAAATAAATAGTCTGAATCCAACTATCTAATCTGCAGATTGTATAACGTTATATTTATGGTTATGGAGAGTTTCCTTACTTATGAATTTGTTGGATTTTAAATGAAAACAACTCATTCTTAACTCAAAACAAGGCCACAACTGGACTCCGTTTTGACTGAAAACTGGACCATATTTGGATTTGGTCTTGACTCAAAACATAACCAAATCTGGACTCATTTTCGACGGAAAACAAGACCACATTCGGATTCATTTTGACTCAAAACAAGACCACATTTAAACCTCAAAACTTGACCGCATTCGGACTCAGTCTTGACTCAAAACGTGGCCACATCTGGACCTCAAACTTGTCTAAATTCAGACTCAGTCTTGACTCAAAACAAGACCACATTTGGACTCGTTCTTCACCAAAAACATAGCCACATCTTGAACTCAAACTTGCCTAAATTCAGACTCGGTATTGAGTCAAAACGCACTCAAAACAAGATTACTTTTGTCCTCGTTCTTGACTCAAAACCGAACCAAATCTGGACTCAGTTTTGACTGTAAACCTTCCCACATCTGGATGTCATCTTAATGTTAATGGAGAAAGTAATCTGCAGATTGTTTGATGACGTAACGTGACGTGACGTGACGTTATAGTTTTCTGAATTAGTTGGACTTGTTCTAAATGTGAACGGAGTGAAGTGAGAACGGCGTTAACTGTGGTTTGAGGACGTTGGGGGTGTTGCCGGTGGACAGTTTCCGGGTCCCTGAGCCTGGTGAGAGCTTCTGTACATTTAATGACTTTATACATCCAGAAAACGACCTCCTCTTTAACGATTGGTCCGGCGACGCACATCAAGATACAGGATACACAGTCAGGAAGAGAAAGCCTTAAATGAAAGGAGAACAAAGCAGGAAGTGCGTAGGACATGCGATCTATCACACTTCTTCTGTTTTTACCTCTAAGTGTTTTTTTTCCTCTTAAACATCGAGATAGTTTTCACATTAATAAAAGAAACTAAATAAAGGCCGGAGAGTTCACAGAGTTCATGAAATAAAGGTGAGACAGTGACGCTGGAGGTCATAACGTGATGATGATGATGATGATGATGATGATGGGCATGCTACGAAGACTCTCGCTTCCTTCGTGGTGTCTCAGTTTTCTTCGTTACGTGTTCACAGAGACGCCGATATGTTTTGGCGAGACAGATTGGACTCGTAGTGTTGGATTATGATGAGGTATGATGTCACTACAGCGTCACACTGGCTGTCATTGGTTGTCAGAAGTCATGTGATTAATTCCCAAAAAAGCTCTGATGAGCCGGCGACGTCTTTTTGAGCTCGACGACGGTCCACATTTCCCACCATGCTTCTCCCAAGCAGCGTCAGCGCCGAGCCGCCGTCACTTTCTAATCAGTCTTAACGGCGGCGGTTGTCAGGTGAGGTGGGCGAGTCGACGCACGGTAGTGGTTCCCAAAATAAAAGCTCTCCCAAGTCGGGGTTTGTTAGAGTCATATGAGCGCGGCGCTCCCGGCGCTGCTGCAGCTGTTGTTGCGGTTGGTGTTGCGGCGCGGCAGGTTGGGCGTGGCCATGAGCGGGTAGCGCTCGTCGGGGCAGCCGTACTGAGCCAGCGTGTCCACGCACTCCTGACTGCTGGCCTGCCGGGCGTACGCCATCGCACTGTTGCCGTGGGCGTCCCTCGCCATCAGATCCACGCCGTACTGAGAGAGAGAGAATCATCAGAATCCATTAGTTATTTATTCATTTTGTTATTTATTTGTTATTTTATTTTATATTATTTTTCAATATTGCAGAAATATATAGAAATATCAATGCAAAAATACATAAATAAATAAAAGCATTAAAAAATAAATAGAAAATAAATGCAGAAAAATAAATGAATAAATAAATAAATAAAAAAATTGTTAATAAATAAATATTTTAATTGATTGACAGCCCTAAAATATTTATTATAAATTATAAGTATGTATTCTAACAATAACAATAAATAAAAGTTGTTTCATTTGGCGTTAAAGCTAAACTCAACGCTTCCTGTCCAGATGTTTCACAATAAAATCCAAGTTTTACAAAAAAGACATTTAAGTATTCCCTCATCTCAGAACTACATGACCTCTGACCTCTGACCTCCACCCAGGTGTGATGATGTCACTCTTACCCAGATGAGCAGCTGCGTGACGACCACGTTGCCCTTGCGGCTGGCGAGGTGCAGCGCGTTGCGTCCGTCCCCGTCCCCGCAGGTCTCGTTGACCTGCTGCCGGGAGCCGTGGGCGAGCAGCAGGACGACGGCGCGGAGGTCCTCCTCGGCGGTGGCCCTCAGCAGCTGCTGGCCCAGAGAGAGGTCGGTGGTCGGCAGCGACGCCACGAACAGACGCTGCTCGTACTTGGCCCGGATCCAGCGCTCCCGCTCCTCCCTGACGGACGCACAAACAGAGACGAGGGCTGAGTGAAACTTCCTGTCCATCAGAAACTAAACTTCTGATTGTTCTGGTCTGGAATATAATATAATAATAATATAATATAATATAAAGCTCAGAGGATCCGATACGACACAAAGATGTTCACTGTACAACGATAGACGACACAAAGATATTCACTGTACAACGATAGACGACACAAAGATGTTCACTGTACAACGATAGACGACACAAAGATGTTCACTGTACAACGATAGACGACACAAAGATGTCCGTGAAGGGCTTGCATATTGTGTGATGTCTCTAAATGGTGTAAAATAAGACACAGAGGACGGAGGGGGACGGAGGGGGACGGAGCGGGACGTGGACACACATTGTTCACCGATGGAGAGTCATGAACTGCTGATCTGTCTAATCCACAGATCTGATGGTGTTAATCTGCTCTAATCCCTCCATGTAAACAGCAGCTCATTCAGGCTGCTGGGATTAGTCCAGGCTCCGTGGTGGGGGGGGATATTGAGCTGTCCCCCCCCGACGTCCCCCAGGGGGGGGATATGGAGACGAGACACAACAGTGACTCCTCACAGGTTGATTCTTTGGAGTTTTGTACTACGGCTGTTTGTGTTTTGAAGCAACATTTGACAACGTGAGCTTCTTTTATTTGATGTTAACCACATGATCAGCGGGACATCTTATACAGTATGTCTCTATAATGTCCATGTTTTAATGCACATCTGTTTGGGTTTATTCTGCTGTTTCATTGACGCATAAGTGCGCTTGTGTAGAGTAATGCATTTAGGATGCTAATAAAAAAAAGTCTGAGTACTAAAGGTAAAGGAAACAAAACATAAAAAGAAAAATTAACAGAATTAAAACTTCTTTATGTGCAAAACTTCCTACACTATATTGTGATGTTTATCTCTAGTTATTAAACCTTAAAACTTAAATCTGACTTAAATCGTTATTTTTCTAATTGGAGTTTTGTAATATGACAACTTTGAAACAAACGGTAGATGTGTTTGGTCGTTTTCTTGATTAAAATAAAGGTTTATATAAAAGTAAAACGTCTCAGAATCAGGACTTCTTCGCCCTGTGGGGTTTATTTGGAAGAGATGCATGATGGGAGATATAACTGTGGGAAAAGAAGATGAGACGAAAAGTGAAAAAGTAAAAAAGAGGAGTGAACCTGCAGAATCTCATTAACTCTCTTCCTGGAGACCAGTGTGTGTGTTAATGTGTTAATGTGTTAATGTGTTAATGTGTGTGTGTGTATATATATGTGTGTGTGTGTGTTGTCGGGGGTGTGGTGGGCGGCGGCGGCGGCAGCTAGCATCACGGAATGTCCCGGGGGCTTCTCCCTTCCTGCCCCGGCCCAGAGAGAGAGTAGGGAGGCTGGGCAGGACTACGGCCCACAGCCCCCGGACAAAGCCTGGAGGTGTGAACGGAGTGTGTGTGAGTGAGCTCAGCGGTGGGGGGGGGGGTTCAGGAGGAAATGTGAGGACCCAGGAAACGCATGCCTTCCCCCGCCAACGCTGTTGCTAAGGGCCGTGTGAGGATACACTTAAAGAACTGAAGGTTCCACTTTACCTTCTGTTTCACTACGTTCTGTTTCACTACGTTCTGTTTCACTACGTTCTGTTTCACTACATTCTACGTTCTGTTCCACTACATTCTATGTTCTGTTTCACTACGTTCTGTTTCACTACGTTCTACGTTCTGTTTCTCTACCTTCTGTTTCACTACGTTCTGTTTCACTACGTTCCGTTTCTCTACGTTCTGTTCCACTACATTCTACGTTCTGTTTCTCTACGTTCTGTTCCACTACATTCTACGTTCTGTTTCTCTACCTTCTGTTTCACTACGTTCTGTTCCACTACGTTCTGTTTCACTACCTTCTGTTTCACTACGTTCTGTTCCACTACATTCTGTTTCACTACATTCTACGTTCTGTTTCTCTACCTTCTGTTTCACTACGTTCTGTTTCTCTACGTTCCGTTTCTCTACGTTCTGTTCCACTACATTCTACGTTCTGTTTCTCTACGTTCTGTTCCACTACATTCTACGTTCTGTTTCTCTACGTTCTGTTCCACTACGTTGTTTCACTACGTTGTTTCTCTACGTTCTGTTCCACTACATTCTACCTTCTGTTTCTCTACCTTCTGTTTCACTACGTTCCGTTTCACTACGTTCCGTTTCACTACGTTCCGTTTCACTACGTTCCGTTTCACTACGTGCCGTTTCACTACGTGCCGTTTCACTACGTTCCGTTTCTCTACGTTCCGTTTCACTACGTTCCGTTTCACTACGTTCCGTTTCACTACGTTCCGTTTCACTACATTCCGTTTCACTACGTTCCGTTTCACTACGTTCCGTTTCACGATGTTCCATTTCACGATGTTCCGTTTCACGATGTTCCGTTTCACGATGTTCCGTTTCACGATGTTCTGTTCCTCTACGTTCTGTTTCACCATGTTCCGTTTCACCATGTTCCGTTTCTCTACGTTCCGTTTCTCTACATTCCGTTTCACTACGTTCTGTTCCTCTACGTTCCGTTTCACCATGTTCCGTTTCACTACGTTCCGTTTCACTACGTTCCGTTTCACTACGTTCCGTTTCACTACGTTCCGTTTCACTACGTTCCGTTTCACTACATTCCGTTTCACTACGTTCTGTTTCTCTACGTTCTGTTTCTCTACGTTCTGTTTCACTACGTTCTGTTCCTCTACGTTCCGTTTCACCATGTTCCGTTTCACTACGTTCCGTTTCACTACATTCCGTTTCACTACGTTCCGTTTCTCTACGTTCCGTTTCACTACGTTCTGTTCCTCTACGTTCCGTTTCACCATGTTCCGTTTCACCACGTTCCGTTTCACCACGTTCCGTTTCACCACGTTCCGTTTCACCACGTTCCGTTTCACCACGTTCCGTTTCACCACGTTCCGTTTCACCACGTTCCGTTTCACCACGTTCCGTTTCACCACGTTCCGTTTCACCACGTTCCGTTTCACTACGTTCCGTTTCACTACGTTCCGTTTCTCTACGTTCTGTTTCACTACGTTCCTCAGTTAAGATAAAGGAAAATATGATTCACTCAGTCTAAACTGAACTGTTTTATTGTGTTATTGTGTTGTTGTGTGTGTGTTTTATTGTGTTGTTGTTGTATTGTGTGTGTGTTTTATTGTGTTGTTGTGTTGTTGCAGTAAACATCATCAGGAGCTAACGAGTCCTGAACATATCTGGACAGCGGACACACTAATGGCACTAATTAACCACACAGTGTGTGCGTGTGACAGCGTGCGTTAACATGTGTCTACTAAATGTACACACTCACACTGTGTGTGTTAATCTGAGTGTGTGTCCCTTTTCACATCCCATTAGACAAAGTGTGCTGCGCTCCAGCAGCAAGGCATGCTGGGTAGACAATTAAACACACACGCACAGTCAGTTAAATTAAATGATAAAATGACACCAGCCAGAGGAAACAAACACACTTCTACTGTCTCTACTGTCTCTACTGTCTCTACTGTCTCTATTGTCTCTATTGTCATCTTTGCTCCACACACAACCTCCTGCTACACCGTCTGATGTCAGTAGAAACACCACTCAGACCTTCATTTTATTCTATTTTCACTGTTTTTCAGGAGTTCCTGACCAAGTGTCCGTTTCTAACGAGGTGGATGTAAAAACACCCGACTTTCACCAGGAGACCCATGTTGGTGCCCCGTGTGAGGCAGGAAGTCAACGTTTATTTGTCACATAACTTCCGTACTTAAGTTACGCCACTTTCCGGAGTTATTCAAACCCGAACTGCGATCTTTTCCTAAACCTAACTGTATAGTTTTATTTTGAAAAGACTGGAGCGGAAATTGACACATGCTTGAATATTGTCTGTCTAGGGCTTTTATTGTGAAAGGTAAGAAGGGGAGGTTGAAAGGAGTAATAAAGTTTGCCGTCCTGTTTCGGAGCCTCCGTGTTGTTGTTTCATAAATATAGACGCAACTCAACCCGTTCCTCACAACGTGATTGGTTGACGCCTTTAGTCACGATACGAAAGCTCAAAAAATATAAAAATTCGGTCACTTTTTTGCCGTTAATATTCCCGTTGTGTGTGAAAGTATTAATGAGAAAAAGTTCAGAAAAAGACATTATATAAAAAAAGGCCTTTAAATGTGTTTTTAAATAACTTAAACTAAATGAAGTAAATAAAAGAGCGTGATGATGTTTCTGTTGATTGACAGCCTCATCAGCTGCTGTGTTGTGGTTGCCATAGAAACGGCAGTGGCGGTGGGGGTTCTCTGATTTCCTGTCTGTTGTTTGAGCTCAGCAGACGCCGTGTGTGTGTGTGTGTGTGTGTGTGTGTATGTGTGTGTGTGTGGACGTTCCCCCTGATTGGCTGCTTTGTCCGGTGTGTTTACATACACACTGAGCTTCCTGTTGGGTCATCTGACCACCAGCTACCCCTGACCACGACCTCTAAACATGGAGCTGAAAGCCGACACACACCCCGACAATCACACCATCATCATCACCATAAGAAGAAACAGGGACTAGATATAAACATCATACTTCCAGCTGAAGGTTTCCTCCTTTGAAAATCCTTTCAAAATAAAATCCTAACACGTGATGTTTGCATTAAAATACAGAATGAAGGCTTCTCCAGCGTGGAGCTGAGGAGTAGCAGCCAACGCAGTGCTGTTAAAGCCTTCATTAATTACAGAGTGAGAGGTAATGAGCGGTAGGAGACCGGGGGGTCAGAGGGACACGGTGTCAGTGTCTTCCCTTCTGGCCTAATTAGCCCTCTAATTAATAGATTAATAGATAGATAGATAGAGCGTGGATAAGAGCATCAGCTAGCTGCCCCAGCTAATGGGCATTTAAAGATGAATCACCGTCACACAGTCACCCAGTGGACCAGGTCTCTAACGGGGACCAGGTCTCTAACCGGGACCAGTTCTCTAACGTGGACCAGGTCTCTAACGGGGACCAGATCTCTAACAGGGACCAGATCTCTAACGGGGACCAGGTTTCTCACGGGGACAAGATCTCTAACAGGGACCAGATCTCTCAGAGGGACCAAGATGGAGACGACCAAAACCCAAGATGGAGACGGTCAAAAACCAAGGTCTCTAACTTGGACCAGTTTTCTCCATCACAGGGACCAAGTTTCTAACGTGGACCAGGTCTCTCTAACGTGGTGAGGAGTTTTAGATCCCGTCTTGTCTGTTAAGGTTGGAGCAGGAAGGAAAAGACAAAAGGAAAGAAGAGGAGAAGAAATCAATTAGCCTTTCCTAGCGGGTCGTTAGCTGCCCTCGGATAGTCACAGATAATTAAAGGGAGGGTGGGGGGGGGGGGTGGAAAGGTCTGGGGGAGGCGGAGGGGGGTCTGAATCAGCCATGAGACTGGACCAGACGGAGACGGAGGGGTTAAACCGGACAGAGAGAGAGAGGAAAGGTGGAGGAATGATCTCTGGGTGAAACCATAGAAGAAGAGATGTGATCAATTAGACGAGCAGAGATCCGAGGTCACGTCCAGATTAACGGATAATTAGCTGTCTACATGTCGGATCGGGGTCCCAGAAGGGTCCGGGGGGGGGTCCTGGTCCAGAGTCCCCCAGGACAGGATGTCACATCATGTTGTCACGATCAGGACGGAAGACAAGAACGAAAAATGAGATTCAGGAACGACAGAATTCCTCCAGAAAGAGAGAAGTGATGGAGTTTATCAGAGACTAACTAGAGTCAAGAAGAAGAAGAAGGAGAAGAAGAAGAGGAGGAATGTGACGGCCCCTGCTTGTCTGCAGAGGTGTGATGTAATAGTGACGTTCCTGTGTTGTGTTTAAGGAGCTGATCTGGAACACCTGACCCCACCTATAAAGCTCTCTCTCTCTCTCTCTCTCTCTCTGCAACCACTTTTGCAAGAGGTCCCGGGTTCAATCCCGGACGAGCCCCCAATTTGTCATAACCCGGCCTGTGGGCCATGACAAAAACGGGAACGGACACAAAATGCCAAATAATATAAAGTATTTATACTGTGATTCTGAGTATCCGTGTCTTCATGTACTCATGTACTCGTACTCATGTACAGCTGCAGACTGAGTATTATTGGGTTGTATTTGTAATCACACGTTGGTGCTTCAGATCAGTCAAGAGTTTCATCTTCTGTCCACGACGACGGCTCAATAATCCCCCCAGAGTACCTAGAGTAATCAGAGTACCTAGAGTAATCAGAGTACCTAGAGTACCTAGAGTAATCAGAGTACCTAGAGTACCCAGAGTAATCAGAGTACCTAGAGTAATCAGAGTACCTGGAGTACGTAGAGTATTTACTCGTTCAAATTGTGATAAATGTTCTTGTTTTCACTGAATTCTCCTTTAAATGAAGCGTGAGGACGAAGGAGTGAAGTGGAGAGGAAAGGAGTGAAGTGGAGAGGAAACGAGTGAAGTGGAGAGGAAAGGAGTGAGTAATCCCTAAACTAAAAGAGGAGACGTTCCTGAAGTGAAGCGTCTGACGGTCTCAAATGTTGACCAGCCGCTCGCCGCCGCTCGCCGCTCTCCGTGAACCCATTCAATCCAAACACATTACCCAGAACCCACGAGGACAAGTCCACGGTCTCCACCCCCGTCCTCCCTGTTCTTTATTCTAGCAGCCAATTAGCCACCGGGACGGGAGGGGGGGCGGGGGGGATCTTACCGTCGGCGAGGCCGGCCGGACTCCCGTTATGTATTTCTTCATGATTAGCGTGATGACTCATCAGGCATAAACAATGTGCATTTACTTTGTGCTTTTAGCCGCGCATTAACAGAACCTCCTCGCCGCCGTGACACGCCACGCACGGCCCCGCGATTGGCTCGTGTCAGCCGGCTTAATGTCAATAGTAAATTGGAGGGCTTGTTAGGCGAGTCTGCGGTGGCGGCGAGGCAGCGGTGAGGCAGCGGCGAGGCAGTCATGTACAAAATAAGGTCTATTAGGACTAATTTAATCAAGAACTCCCTTTTACACATGAATTAGAATATAGGAGCCAATTATTATACTGGCCTGTCAGGAGGCTTCTTCTTCTTCTGTGGTGGCTCATGTGTGTGTGTGTGTGTGTGTGCGTGTATGTGTGCGTGTGTGTGTGTGTGTGTGCGCTGGTTAACATGCAGGCCGGGGGGGGGGGCAGCAGATAATAATGGAGAAGAAGAAGATGATGGCAGAGATCAGATAGTTAACGGATGAAATGGAGCTTCGGCTCAATCTCAATCTGAACACACACATATATATACACGTATATATATATGTATATATATATATATTTATATACTGTATATACAGGCATGAACGTAGAGTACAAGCCTGATCTGATGGAGAATTATTTATATATTTATTTCTAAACATGAAGGATCGTGTGGACATTAATTCAGATTTATTAGAAACGATCTGCGACTGGAAGTTACAACCAGGAACAGAGAGGAATGTTTCAGAATAACGTCTGGATGTGCTATTATTCTGCTAGTTTTATATTCTGGATGTGCTATTATTCTGCTAGTTTTACACCAAAATAAAAAGTCTGGAAAATGTCCAAAAAAATGTCCGAAAAAGTCCCAAAAATATCTGAAAATTGTCCGAAGAATGTCCAAAAAAATGTCCAAAACATATACGAAAATTGTGCAGAAAAAAGTCCGAAAAATGTCGGAAGAAAAGTCTGAAAAATGTCCGATAAAAAGTCTGGAAGATGTCCGAAAGAAAGGCAATAATATGAATATTATATTGAAATGATGTGATGTGAGACTAGATCTGGTGTTTTGGTCTTTTGGTTGGTGATACATCAGAAGTGGTTTAAAGGCTCCATTACAGTGAGGTGATGTCATGTTCTGGACTGATCAGACGGTTCCAGCTGTTCTGAAAGTACCAACAATATCATCGCAAAATAGATATCCAGATATTTGGATACAAATATTCTAATAAAGAGAATCCTAAAGTCTAAACATCAGCTCTGGTCTTCAGTCTGGTCTCAGTGATGTCCCTAACGACAGCAGCAGACGTGTGTCCATCTGAAGTCACACCGGTCCAATCAGTGTTATGATCACAGGACGGGGGGGTTCGGGGGGTTTATGGGTATCAGGATGAACCGCCCCCCCCCCCACCCTGCCTCTGACCCTGGGGGGTAATTATGTGGTGATGTGATGGGGGCCCCTTTACCGCCTCCATCTGCTCCCCTGAGCCCAATCCCCGCCGCCGTGTCGGGACGGCCGCCGCACCTGCACCCCCGGTCCAGATTAAAACCCCCCCGGTCTAATTTTAAATCTGTTAGCGCTGGGAGGGGGGGGCGGGGGGGGAGACGAGACTAATCTGTTCCCATAAAGGGCCCTTCTTCTTCTTCTTCTTCACCTCTCCGGGCTCCCAGCGCCGACAGACCTGCTGCTGAATTATTACTGGACGAGCATTCGTCATGTGGGGGCCGCTGTTAAGTGTGTGGCGGCGAGGCGGTGGCGGTTGCGGCGGCGGTGAGGCAGCGGCGGCGAGGCAGCAGTACGAAGCGCTTCATGCTCATCCTTTAGATTCCTGCTCATTTCTCTGCTGTCTAATTAAGGTGTGGAGCCGCGCAGCCGACACATCCACCTCCTCCTATTGTTCACGTTACACCCTCAACCTCAACGCCACCGTACAGACCCCCCCGCTAAAGGTAACGCCACCATACAGACCCCCCCGCTAAAGGTAACGCCACCATACAGACCCCCCCGCTAAAGGTAACGCCACCATACAGACCCTCCCGCTAAAGGTAACGCCACCGTACAGACCCCCCCGCTAAAGGTAACGCCACCATACAGACCCCCCCGCTAAAGGTAACGCCACCATACAGACCCCCCCGCTAAAGGTAACGCCACCATACAGACCCCCCCGCTAAAGGTAACGCCACCGTACAGACCCCCCCGCTAAAGGTAACGCCACCATACAGACCCCCCCGCTAAAGGTAACGCCACCATACAGACCCCCCCGCTAAAGCTAACGCCACCATACAGACCCCCCCGCTAAAGGTAACGCCACCATACAGACCCCCCCGCTAAAGCTAACGCCACCATACAGACCCCCCCGCTAAAGGTAACGCCACCATACAGACCCCCCCGCTAAAGGTAACGCCACCATACAGACCCCCCCGCTAAAGGTAACGCCACCGTACAGACCCCCCCGCTAAAGGTAACGCCACCATACAGACCCCCCCGCTAAAGGTAACGCCACCATACAGACCCCCCCGCTAAAGGTAACGCCACCATACAGACCCCCCCGCTAAAGGTAACGCCACAATACAGACCCCCCCGCTAAAGGTAACGCCACCATACAGACCCCCCCGCTAAAGGTAACGCCACCGTACAGACCCCCCCGCTAAAGGTAACGCCACCATACAGACCCCCCCGCTAAAGGTAACGCCACCGTACAGACCCCCCCGCTAAAGGTAACGCCACCATACAGACCCCCCCGCTAAAGGTAACGCCACCATACAGACCCCCCCGCTAAAGGTAACGCCACCATACAGACCCTCCCGCTAAAGGTAACGCCACCATACAGACCCCCCCGCTAAAGGTAACGCCACCATACAGACCCCCCCGCTAAAGGTAACGCCACAATACAGACCCCCCCGCTAAAGCTAACGCCACCATACAGACCCCCCCGCTAAAGCTAACGCCACAATACAGACCCCCCCGCTAAAGGTAACGCCACAATACAGACCCCCCCGCTAAAGGTAACGCCACCGTACAGACCCCCCCGCTAAAGGTAACGCCACAATACAGACCCCCCCGCTAAAGCTAACGCCACCATACAGACCCCCCCGCTAAAGGTAACGCCACCATACAGACCCCCGCTGACGCCACCACATCCACCGGAGACTGACCTGCTTCTATGACGCCATAACTTTACATTTCTTCTGTCAAACGCCGTCTGCAGGTTTCCTCCGACACGGCGACTGTCTTTGGTTCTGATTTGGTTCATTCACGGCTCAGATGTGAACGCCACCAGGCCAAGATGCTCTACGACAGACCGCCAAAGGTCAGCGGTTGGCGTGAGAGACGGGTGGGAGTCTGAGGACACGGGAGGCCCAGGGGACGGAGACACATGGCCGCCGACCACCTCCCCGTCCGGCGGCCAGGAGGCCGGATTAGCAGCGCTGTCACTCGCTGTCCGCTGAGCGGGCCTCGGGTGCTGGTGTTGACGCAGCCACTCGACAGATAATTAAAACAATGAGCCGCGGCGCCGAGAAGCCGGCACCGAGGGTGCCGCAGCAGCGCCGGCCGAGCCCCCCCGTGGGCGCTCCGCGACGGGCAGCGCGCCCAAACTTAGCAGCCCCTTCGGCGGTGGCATCAGCTGGGGCGCAGCACCGGGCGACCGCGCCAGCCGAGGTGATGACGGCCGACCGCGGGGCAGCCAGAGGTTAATGGGAACGTTTAGAGGATTGGAGTCTTTTTGTGGTTCGGGGTCCCTCTGGCGCCGCAGAGCCGACGCCGTTTGGCGTCCGTCCACGCCGTAACCACCCCGTGTCTCCACCACTGCGAGGGGAAGCTTGTCAACAAGTATCTCTCTTCATAATGAGGCATTGTGGCGCTGAACGTTCGGCGGCGAGCTGAAAGCGATTAGCGGCGACAGGGTCCCCCTCCTGAGACCGGCTGACGTTAATGAGACCTGGACCGGCCGTCGCTGTGGGCGGACGCACCGCCGCTCCGCCGGGACGCCGCCACCACCAAGATAAAGAGATGATGACAACAGTTGGAGACGGCGGGGACCTGTCACATATCTCATTGGACGCGGCGGAGGAGAGGTGCGATCTCTCCATCTCTCCCTCCGGGTGAGAGGAGGAAGATGTGGAGGTGTTGAACACTCTTCCTCTTCCTCCTCCTCTTCCTCTTCATCACTCCCTTCTCTGCTTTTCTTTTCCTCTCTTCACATCCGTCCCTCCAAATTATCCTCTTCCTCCTCTTCTCCCCATCCCTAACCTCCATCCTTCATCCCTTCCTCTTCCTCTCTCCTCCTCTCCATCGCCCCCCCTCCCTGAACCTCCAAACAGGACCTAATTGGGAGGCGGGGTGGGGGGGCCAGACCTTGACAGACAGGAGGTCAGTGTAATTGCTGCTGGCCATATTTAACATTAAGATAATCAGGCCATTAATTACCCTTTGGATCATTAAATCAGCCACTTGCAAAATGAAATTTCGGCCTCTATTACTCACTTGAGAGACCACGAGGGGAGGAAGGCATTTTAACATCCATCACCCCCCCCTCCGTCTCTCTCTCTCTGCCTCCCCCCTCCTCCCCCATCCCTCACATCCCTCCCGCCGCCTCCACAAAGACGCCATACCTCAACCGCCACTTCTTCTTCTGCCTCTTTATGCGTCTCTCTGCTCAGTTTGCAGCATCACTGACTGGATTATTAAACTGATAAGACACATTTAAACCTCTAAATCACTGATGTTAATGCCGTTACATTTCTTATATATGTATATATATATATATATATATATATATATGTATATATATGTATTTATATGTAGAGCTGTCAAAGTAAACACGATAACAACGCAAATTCATTTAAACGCCACTCATTTCTTTAACGCAACTTGTGATTTTTGAAACACTGCCCGGACAAAATACTTTCTATTAGGTGTTTAATAAAGCTGGACGGAGGAGGAGAGAAGTACTCAAGGTACTTTAGTAAAAGTAGATATACTAAAATACTTTATTAATATTCATTGTTATATATTAAAGTGTATTTAGAGCTCGTATGTTCAGCTGCTTGTTGACGTCTCTCTGGTGGTGATTTAAGGCGGAGCAGCAGCAGCGGCAGCGGCGGGTGGCGAGCGTTGAGTGAACGTAACCTCGGTGACACGGCGTCTACATATCATTTCATAGAGCGTCGCTGGGACTCCATAAAGCTGTCATAAAGCCTCCACGCCTCCCTCCCACTGAGGGAGAGAGAGAGAGAGAGAGAGAGAGAGAGAGAGAGAGAGAGAGAGAGAGAGAGAGAGAGAGAGAGAGAGAGAGAGAGAGAGAGAGAGCATGAAGGAACAGGAAGTTATGTTTTAAAACCAAACCGTCCACTGCAACGTGTTGGGTTTGATTTCCCCTCTACTGCTCAGTCTACACGCTGTACACGCTCTGCGCACTCTACACGCTCTACACGCTCAGTCTACATGCTGTAAACTCTCTACAGGCTCTACACGCTACACGCTCTACACGCTCAGTCTACATGCTGTAAACTCTCTGCACACTCTACACGCTGTAAACTCTCTACAGGCTCTACACGCTACACGCTCTGCACGCTCTACGCGCTCTACATGCTATGCACGCTCTACACGCTACATGCTATGCACGCTCTACACGCTATGCACGCTCTGCACGCTCTACACGCTGTACACGCTGTACAGGTTGTACAGGCTCTACACGCTCTACACGCCCTACATGCTATGCACGCTCTACACGCTATGCACGCTCTACACGCTATGCACGCTCTGCACACTCTACACGCTGTACACGCTGTACAGGTTGTACAGGCTCTACACGCTCTACACGCCCTACATGCTATGCACGCTCTACACGCTCTGCTCGCTCTACACGCTCTACACTCTACACGCTCTACATGCTATGCACGCTCTACACGCTATGCACGCTCTACACGCTATGCACGCTCTGCACACTCTACACGCTGTACACGCTGTACAGGTTGTACAGGCTCTACACGCTCTACACGCCCTACATGCTATGCACGCTCTACACGCTCTGCTCGCTCTACACGCTCTACACTCTACACGCTCTACATGCTATGCACGCTCTACACGCTATGCACGCTCTACACGCTATGCACGCTCTGCACACTCTACACGCTGTACACGCTGTACAGGTTGTACAGGCTCTACACGCTCTACACGCCCTACATGCTATGCACGCTCTACACGCTATGCACGCTCTACACGCTATGCACGCTCTGCACACTCTACACGCTGTACACGCTGTACAGGTTGTACAGGCTCTACACGCTCTACACGCCCTACATGCTATGCACGCTCTACACGCTCTGCTCGCTCTACACGCTCTACACTCTACACGCCCTACATGCTACGCACGCTCTACACGCTCTGCTCGCTCTACACGCTCTACACTCTACACGCCCTACATGCTATGCACGCTCTACACGCTATGCACGCTCTGCACACTCTACACGCTGTACACGCTGTACAGGTTGTACAGGCTCTACACGCTCTACACGCCCTACATGCTATGCACGCTCTACACGCTCTGCTCGCTCTACACGCTCTACACTCTACACGCCCTACATGCTACGCACGCTCTACACGCTCTGCTCGCTCTACACGCTCTACACTCTACACGCCCTACATGCTATGCACGCTCTACACGCTCTGCACTCTACACGCTCTACATGTTCAGTTTACAGTTCAGACCGTCTGACTGACGGCTGAGATCATAATGTTTTTATTTGTTCACAGAGACACTAAATCTTTGTTGTAAATGACTGAACTCAACAGTTTTATAGGTTTTGTTCTCTGGATGATCATTTAATTCACTAAATAAGATGCGGACGTCGGAGGAGGAGAAACGATGACATTTAAAATACGACCATCATAATCAAACAATGAAGGACTCGAAAGAGATGGAAGAGTTAAAATGTAGTGTCAGTTCAGAGTGTTATTTAACCTCCTTCATGACCAGCTGGTCTGACATGTTGGTACCGATGGATTCATCAGGTTCTCTAGTTTACTATGATACCAGTAGTAGTAGTAGTAGTCTGACCTGGTTGGTACCGATGGATTCATCAGGTTTATACTTTACTATGATAACAGGATCTTCACTCTCGCTTTAAAAACCTCAAAATCACAAGTTGCGTTAAATTTGCATTAACACGTTATCGTGTTCACTTTGCCCTACTATATATATATATATATATATATATATATATATATATGTATTTCATTATTTTTTTTCATGTTTTGTGTATGCTTTTTATTCTTAATATTTTTCTTTATTTTTATTCACGTTATTATTTTATTTATTTATTGTTTTTTGTGTTGTTTTTTTATCCTTAATCTTTTCCCTTGTTTTTATGGCTGTTATTATTCTTTTTATTTATTTTTTTCTGTTTTTTTTGTGTTGTTTTATCCTTTATATTTTTCTTGTTTTTATTCCTATTATTATTTATTTTTTTCAAATGGACTATAATTTTTACCATTTCCCTATAAAATGTATAAACATTGTAGGAATGATATACGTATGAACAACATATGTAAACAAATGTACATTTATGTTAACTCCTGTAATAAAGAATATAAATAAATATATATATATAAGGATAAGGATGCAGGTGCATGTGTTGTCATGTCAACATGCATCCATAAAACCTGCTGTTTTTATAAATATGCATCTATTGGCTTCCTTTAGGAGTTCTTTATGCATGAATTTAATAAATGTGCATAGAAAGATGAAAATGGATGAACCATAGCCGGAGACAGCCAGAGACGGAGGAGAGAATAAATGGAGAGATGGCTGGAGAGCAACACAAAGAAGACAGGAAGAGGAGGAGAGGAATGATGGAGGGAGGGAAACGGCGAGCAGCGAGCCACTTAAGGAATGGACTGATGAATACTATCGACAGGGCAGCGGGGGGGGATGGAGCTGCAGCGGAGCGGCGCGGGTTAATTGAGATAATATTGACCTCCTCCTCTAATCTCTAATCTCTAATCTCTAATCTCTTCAGGAGGAAACATGCTACACATTCAGAAAGAAAAGGAACATGAGCAACAATCAAAGCATTAGTGGTCTGATGGAGGACGGCTAATGGCACGTCAATACCCACCGTGGGTGTGTCTTACTGGGTTCTACTGTGTCTTACTGGGTTCTACTGTGTTCTACTGGGTTCTACTGGGTTCTACTGGGTTCTACTGTGTCTCACTATGTCTTACTGTGTTTTACTGTGTTCTACAGCATTAAAATGCTGTAAAATTTTACTATTTTTCCACATGAATGAAGCGTCTTTGTGCTCTGAGACGACAACAGACGGAAAAAGTCCAAAAACCAAGATGGAGACGGCCAAAAACCAAGATGGAGACGACCAAAAACCAAATTGGAGACAACCAAAAAACAAATTGGAGACGGCCAAAAACCAAATTGGAGAAAACCAAAAACCAAATTGGAGACGGCCAAAAACCAAATTGGAGAAAACCAAAAACCAAATTGGAGACGGCCAAAAATCAAATTGGAGACAACCAAAAACCAAATTGGAGACGGCCAAAAACCAAATTGGAGACGGCCAAAAACCAAATTGGAGACAACCAAAAACCAAATTGGAGACGGCCAAAAACCAAATTGGAGACGGCCAAAAACCAAATTGGAGATGGCCAAAAACCAAATTTGAGACAACCAAAAACCAATTTGGAGACGGCCAAAAACCAAATTGGAGACGGCCAAAAACCAAATTGGAGACGGCCAAAAACCAATTTGGAGACGGCCAAAAACCAATTTGGAGACAACCAAAAACCAATTTGGAGAAAACCAAAAACCAAATTGGAGACGGCCAAAAACCAAATTGGAGACAGCCAAAAACCAAGATGAAGACAGCCAAAAACCAAGATGGAGACGACCGAAAACCAAATTGGAGACAACCAAAAACCAAATTGCAGACAACCAAAAACCAAGATGGAGACGGCCAAAAACCAAATTGGAGACGGCCAAAAACCAAATTGGAGACGGCCAAAAACCAAATTTGAGACAACCAAAAACCAATTTGGAGAAAACCAAAAACCAAATTGGAGACGGCCAAAAACCAAATTGGAGACGGCCAAAAACCAATTTGAGACGGCCAAAAACCAATTTGGAGACAACCAAAAACCAATTTGGAGAAAACCAAAAACCAAATTGGAGACGGCCAAAAACCAAATTGGAGACGGCCAAAAACCAAGATGAAGACAGCCAAAAACCAAGATGGAGACGTCCAAAAACCAAATTGGAGACAACCAAAAACCAAGATGGAGACGGACAAAATGTGGAACTGGAGGCTTCAATACAGCAGCCGTCCACTTCCTGTATTCAGTCTATGACGTAGACATTGCTGGATGAAGTCAGTAACGGACTCAACTACAGACATACCAGAGTACAGACAGGCTAGTAGCTCTCAGACGTTCACAGTGTTCAGTGTGTACCTGTGTGTGTGTGTGTGTGTTGGTGTGTGTTGGTGTGTGTTGGTGTGTGTGGTGTGTGTGTGTGTGTGTGTGTAATTATCGGCCGCTGCAGCTCTGGGAAGCCAGCAGCCATCATAACAAATTAGAGCTGACTTCCATCCGCATAAAGATCGACTTCCCCGTCCTCCCCCTGCTCTCACCCCCCCGACGCTCATTAGTCAACAGAAGCACCTTATAATTACTCCCCACATGACCCCCCCCCACACCCCCCCAACACAACACACTCACAGTGTACACAGATATACTCACACACATCCACACATTAACACACACAGGTACACACTGATCAACACCAACGTCACGCTAAAGTTCACCCATTTGTTAGGATCCCTGTAGACCACAAGACAACAGGAACAAGCACCGCCGTCTACAGGAAACACCGCCCCCTACCTGATACTACCTGTTACTACCTCATACTACCTGTTACTACCTGTTACTACCTGTTACTACCTCATACTACCTGTTACTACCTGTTACTACCTCATACTACCTGATACTACCTGTTACTACCTCATACTACCTGATACTACCTCATACTACCTCATACTACCTGTTACTACCTCATACTACCTGATACTACCTCATACTACCTGTTACTACCTCATACTACCTCATACTACCTGTTACTACCTCATACTACCTGTTACTACCTCATACTACCTCATACTACCTGTTACTACCTCATACTACCTCATACTACCTGTTACTACCTCATACTACCTGTTACTACCTCATACTACCTCATACTACCTGATACTACCTCATACTACCTCATACTACCTGTTACTACCTCATACTACCTGTTACTACCTCATACTACCTGATACTACCTCATACTACCTGTTACTACCTCATACTACCTCATACTACCTGATACTACCTCATACTACCTGTTACTACCTCATACTACCTCATACTACCTGTTACTACCTGTTACTACCTCATACTACCTGTTACTACCTCATACTACCTCATACTACCTCATACTACCTGTTACTACCTCATACTACCTGTTACTACCTCATACTACCTGATACTACCTCATACTACCTGATACTACCTGATACTACCTCATACTACCTGTTACTACCTCATACTACCTCATACTACCTGTTACTACCTGTTACTACCTCATACTACCTCATACTACCTGATACTACCTCATACTACCTGTTACTACCTCATACTACCTGATACTACCTGTTACTACCTCATACTACCTCATACTACCTGTTACTACCTGTTACTACCTCATACTACCTCATACTACCTGATACTACCTCATACTACCTGTTACTACCTCATACTACCTGATACTACCTCATACTACCTGATACTACCTCATACTACCTCATACTACCTGTTACTACCTCATACTACCTGATACTACCTCATACTACCTGATACTACCTCATACTACCTGATACTACCTCATACTACCTCATACTACCTGATACTACCTCATACTACCTGTTACTACCTCATACTACCTCATACTACCTGATACTACCTCATACTACCTGTTACTACCTCATACTACCTGATACTACCTCATACTACCTGATACTACCTCATACTACCTCATACTACCTGTTACTACCTCATACTACCTGATACTACCTCATACTACCTGATACTACCTCATACTACCTGATACTACCTCATACTACCTCATACTACCTGATACTACCTCATACTACCTGATACTACCTCATACTACCTGTACTCTAGTACTCTTTGAGGTACTTGTACTTCTACTCCACTACCTTTATGTGACAGCTTCAGTTCCTTCAGTGTTTCCTACCTGCTGGCGTCCGGCGCCGGTTTCAGGCGTCCCTGCGCGTTGGCCTCCCACACGCCGTTGGCGAGCTCGTTGCCGATGGCCGACATGACCTTGATGAGCTCCAGCGGCCACTCGTCCAGGTCCAGGGAGCGGACCCGGGACAGGTGGGTTCCCAGGTTTCTGTGGATGCCCGAGCACTCGATGCAGATCAGGGCGC
>NC_133818.1:1818194-1850694 GCF_043250625.1 Sebastes fasciatus
TGATTTTCATCTGTGAGCTGCTTCAGGCTGAGTCTGATGAGGAGATGTTAATTAAAGCTACTGTTTACTGGGCCGGTTAATGGCTCAAGGTTAAACCACACTCTCATTTCAGATGGGCAGCTCAATGCAGCGTTCGTCCACGAAGACACGGCGATCAACAACGAGTCAAAAACCACATATAAAGTAACCTCGAAAAACACCAACCGTTCAATCCATAATGATATAGACTGAATAAAAAGTCACTTTTAAAAACTCTGATCAAATGTATTCAAATGAAAAGTACGAGTTTATTTTAGTAGAGTTGTTCCGATGACGATATCCAGCATCGAAATGCTTTTTTAACCGTCTCCATCTTGGTTTTTGTCCGTCTCCATTGGTCCATGAAGAAAGTAATAGAAACCCTTTTATTATTTGAGGTGCAGCATCTTTCACCTTTTCCTCATACGTCCTGCCGTCTAAGCCAAACCCTGCTGTTCAAATGTTCTTTTACACTAAACAACAAACCGCTATTTGCTTGTTTCCAGCTGATATGTGAAAGAGAAGCGGTGACCGAACTGCTCCGTCTGGAGCTGAGCGTATGTTGAACTGTGTCTGATGAAGAGGAAACTACATAATGCAGGATGATAATCCTGCAGAGAGTATTTGGAGGCTCTACATCGTCTTCGCTCTAAACGACAGCCCACCCATCAAGCGCCGGTTGAGCCCCGCAGGGTCAAGAGCAAGAATCCCATCATAATTAAATTCCCATGATTCTCTGTTTTCAGGGGGAGGAGGGGGTGGGGGTGTGTGTGGGGGGGGGGTTGGCTGCTTGACAATTATGGAAACCAACAATCCAGAAAGGGCCTGCCTCTCCGCACCGTAAATTAAACGCTGTTTCTGGATTTAAATGCTGCACGCTGACCCGGCGCAGCGCGGCGCCTAATGAATAAAATGAGGGGGGCATTAGGCTGTGCAACTGAAGGACCACTCCCACCACAACACAGTGTTACTCTCAACCCCCCCCCCAGCCCAAAGCTCAGTCTGTGAGGCACTCATCAGCAGGAACATGAAGTTTATAGCTGAACCAGTCAATATGTTTATATTAACAATGGATGAAATGGCTGTGAGCGCGACAACAGAGGAGCCTATAGCAGCTCAAGAGACAGATATCTTCCTCACAAGTTGGTGGAGACCAAAAACAGAGCTAAAAGAGAGGATACTGGACATAAACACGACTAATGAATCATCATGTTGCTCCAACTGATGGACGTGGACACAATAATATGTCATTTTCAGTTTATTCTGCTGCCCTCAAGTGGTCAAAAATATCACATAATTCACCTTTAAATCCAATTTTTTTGCCAATTTATCAAGTAAATCTTGAGATATTTAAATGAAAAACGTTAACTTGCTGGTGGTGCTTAATGAAAAGTCAGCAGATTATCAATTTCTTTAGGATTCATTCTCTGGGGAACATGAACGTCTGAACCAAAGTTCATGACAATCCACCCAATAGTTGTCGAGACGTTTCACTTTAAATGACAACGTTATGATGACGCTAAAGGAGAAAGATCATTAGGATGCATCTCCAGGGAACCATGAATCTCTGTACAAGCGTTTGTACTGATCGATGTTCCCATCCAGTAGTTGTTGATTCCAGTCTTTAGTTTGAAACTGAAAAAGGTCCTGAATGTTTGAGATAAAGTTTCCTGAAGATAATGCGTCCCTGAATATCGGAGCTTCCTGTTTCCTTCCAGGCATCTTCCTCTCCGCGTTACTAAACGTATGCATGAGAGTACAAACACACGAGACGGCGAGCCACCCGGCGCCGTATTGGTAATTACCGCCAACCGCTCTCGGCTACTGTTGGCGACATTCACGCGGAGAGAGGTGGCGCCGAGGCAATTTGTGAACTCTGACACCGGTAACCTTTAGCGGCAGCAACAGAACAAACCAAATATACAGCATTTACAAGACGCATGGTGGAGGTGGTGGTGGAGGTGGTGGGGGGGCAGGACATGCATACAGGCCTATCATCCAGGAGGGGGGGGGGGTTGAGTGTGAATGTGACAAGCAGGACTGTAGGTGCAATGAGAGGGGAGGCGTGAGGGAGACAAAAGGGGGCCTCGGGAAACACAAATTAAAAGCCTTAAATGTCACCGCACACAGTATTGCTTTGCGACACAGGTCATTACTCCCCATATTATTCGCAGCCTTTTACAACATTAATAACCTGGAAAATATCGCAGCCGATTGTTCCGAAGTCTCTCTGAAAAAAGAAATATGGAGGTCTACTTTCTTTTTTTCTTTGAGCGGGTCGGTAGAAGGCGTGACGTCGGCTGATAGGAGGTGATTTAAACGCTTCTGTCGATCGCAGTTTGGACCGTTGGACACAGAAAGGCTGGTTTAAATGAAACCAAAAGATGCATCTGAACGACATCCGACGTCCAACGCATGCTTCTTCCTTTCGGGGTGGGGGGGGACGTGTTGGTTTGGTTGGTTTGGCGGGGCTGAAGGATGTAAGGAGGGAAAGACGCCATGACAGACAGACTGACAGGAAGCAACCATTTGGTGATTTGCAGGTCAAAAGAAGTCGGTTACAAATGGGCAGAATATGGTTCTTATATCTGGTTCTTATATCTGGTTCCTCAAGTATGTGTAAATAAGAAGTTAACTACAACTCCCAAGATGCATTTCGCCAACAAACATCCAATCACAGAGCTTAAAATTCTGTCACGTGAGCCGCTAACGACATTACGATAACCGATGTTCTGATCTGCAGATTAGATCAATTCATTTTAATGTCTGGGTAAGTTTTGGGATCAATTCAGCAGCTTTGGCGGCGTACTTTGACTGACGGCCCCCGAGGCTCATGGGTATTGTAGTATTTAAAGCCGTCCGCTTGATTTTCTGGTTTCTGTTTTAAACTGAATATGAATGAAAATAAATGTTAGTTGAAACTGAAAAATAGTTAATACTGAATATACATGATCATCTTTTCATCTTTTTATTTACTTATTTATTCTTTTATTTTTATATTTATTTATTTCTCTTTATATTTCCATATTTTATATTTACTTATTCATTATTTTATTTATTATTTTTTATATTTACACCTTTTTATTTCCTTATTTACGTGTTTTATTTATTTATTTATATATTAATTTTTATATTTATATTTATATATATCAACATTTATTTTCTTATTCTTTTACAGATTTATTATTTTTTGTGGCACTCCAATGACTCCATACAGCTCAACCGATTCTTCTCAAACTGTATTATTTAAGATTTATTTTTAGAGCCCTGAAGAGGTCAAATTATCCATAAATTCAGAAAAAATTGTTTAATTATAAAATTATTGTTTAATTATTTTTCCTACACAAAAATATTAATAATAATTTTGTGTAGCAAAAAGATTTAACACCAGTTTTAACCTCAACGTTTCGACGTGTTTTGACGCTGTAAATCACCAGATGGCTGCTAACCGGGTAAAGTAAATGTGTCCAGTAGGGGGAGCTCCATCCCTGCAGGGTGGGGGGGTTCAGGTTGGGGGGTCGATGGGGGTCCACCTGTCCGTCACACGACCACCACAACACTTTGATTTTTACCTTCTGAGGTGTGCAGACTGTTGGCGTAGTAAATGCTGCGAAGGCTACCAACACGGTTAAGTTTCCACGCTCTACGTTTGGCTGCAGGAAGAGAGGAGCAACGACAGTTACAAGAGAAAACAGAGAAGAAGAAGAAAGGCGTCAAGGTGGTGGTGGGGTTCAGAGGGGGCGTGGCTTGTGGCGAGAGTGGGAGGGGCCAATGAGCACGATGGAGGGATGAAAGTTTGCAACATAACAAACGAGAAACTACTAAAACCTTAAAGTCTTCTGGTGTTCCAACACCAGTTATTCATCCCCGATGACGATACCCGAACTTGCGGTCACATTTCTGACATTGGTATCGTTATTGGAACAACTCTGCTTTCTTCATCGTTCTTCCACCAAAACACAAACTGGTAACGACTCATCGGACCTCGTTCCACTAAGAATTAAATAAGAAATAACTCCATTCATTCTCAGAGAAGAAAGCTTGTTTTTGCTCTGCTTTTGGTCTCCACCAGGGAAATATCTGGACAATTAAAACTCAACACTTCCTGCAGATTGTTCACATTAAAAGCCGATCGGCAAAGAAAGGAATTGTGTCCTCTGAGAGCTTTTAATGTGAAACATCAATGTGGGAAGTGTATGAAGGCCTTTAAATCTCCAATCATAAAATAGAACAAAGAGAGATTATTGATATTTGTTGTTATTCACATTAACATTGATTCCATCCTGATTTTAAAGGCTCCACTGCAGCAGCGCTGATTCTTCTTAAGGCGGTCTAGCGGTGACCTCTGACCTCTGCTCCGTCTTAAACAGCCGACCCGTGGTAACATTTACTCCCCCGGGGCTACTGGGAGCATTTACGGAGGATGAAATACGGCGATGGCGCGAGAGGAGACGCCGACACTCTAAATGTTACGGAGCTTGTTTCCCTCGCCGCCGCTGCCCCCCCCCACCTCCCACCTCCCACCTCCCAACGCCTCCTCCTTCCACAGCAGGCGAGGCGAGTTATCGGCGCCGCTTTATCCGTTTTAAAATGAGTCAGATAAAGTGAAGCTGATCTCAACAACGTTTCAGAATGAACCAGAGTCGCTTTAAAAAGGTCACAGGTTGGATTCCAGAAGGTCTGAAATATACAATCATATATTTATATATAAACATATTAATATACATCATCAAGAGAGACTGAGCTACTTTAATATGTGCAGGTCATTTTTAATTTTAATTTATTTTTCTCTCAACTAAAATGCCAAAAAAATGTTTTTAAATCCAGTTTTAATTTTAATTTTGGCAGAAATCATGTTTCTTCACACATTTAACTTTAAAATTAAAACGTATTTTGCATAAATTTAAAGTAAAAATAAATATATAAATATAATAAATATATGGTAATATATATAAAATAATACAAATAAAAATAAAATGTATCTAAAATATTTTGCAAAAATAAAAAAATATATAGTAAAAAAAAATACATATATAAAAAATTATGATATAATAAATAAAATATATTTAAATATTTTGCATAAACTTAAAGCAAAAACAAATATATAAGTATAATAAATATATAGTAAAAAAATAAATTAATATATAAAATAATAAATATAATTTATTTAAAATATTTTGCATAAACTTCATTAAAAAAAACTAAGAAAATGATACGTGTAAAAGAGAATAAAACTAAAACTAGATGTATAATGACGCCAACTCAAACAACTCCTGACGTCAGGAAACTATCTATATTTTTTTATTGTTTTTTATTACAGTTTTTATTTTCACTTTGGCAGAAATTTTGCTTCTTCACACAAATTTTGCTATTTAACTAAACAATTTTATTTTAATATCGGTATCCCTGGACTTCCATAGCAGTTCATCATTATATATTTATTTATTTAAAATATTTTGCATAAAGTTAAAGTAAGAAAAGTAAGAAAGTGATCCGTGATCGAGGGAATACGATTAAACTAGAATAACTCAAACAGGCCCGGACGTCAGGGACCCATCGGACCACCTGGACTCTCCTCTACAGAGACCCCCTTTGTTCCCCACCTGTTTGACCCCCCGCTGACCCAGGTTGACCCCTGATGGCGAGCGGCGCCCATCTTCCTGATTAACCCCTCGACTTTAAAGGAATTCAGTCACGAGGCGGCGTGCTGCAGGAGCCCCGCCGAGCCCGTCGACAAACACACCGACGGGAATATTGGAACAAGTGGAGCTCTTCAGCCGAGACACCCAGTGTGTGATCTGAGAGGGCAATTAAACTGCTGCACGCACACACACACACACACACTTAAACACACACACACACTGTCCTGTTGTGAGGCGTTTGCTGGTCGAGGAATCAAAGCCGTCGCCAGCGTTTCTCAAACACAAAAAACTCCTTCAGCAGGCGGGAATGTGGCCGAGTGATCCTGCTGCTACCGGTGTGTGGCCACTTCAAACAGCTGAAGCTGTGTGTGTGTGTGTGTGTGATGGTATTCTGCAGGTCAACTTTCAAAGCTCCAGGATGAAGGAGGGAATCAAACGGCGGCGAGTTAACGAGAGCTGAGGCTGATGTTAGCAGCAGGGTTAACCTGAGACAGGTGTGTTACTGTAGCCGTGAGATTCACATCTGCATCAACGCGACCGGATATTTACTAGATTCAATTATTGACTTTATCTACTGATGGAATGAAATCATTAAAATAATCATTATTTTAAGTGGAAAAAGTCAGGAGTCAAAACAAAGACGAGTCAAAACACCAACAGGATACGGACAAGTCAGTCAAAACATCCAGAATATACGGACAAGTCAGAGTACTGAGTCAAAACATCCACAAGATCAGGACAAGTCTGAGTCAAAACATCCACAAGATCAGGACAAGTCTGAGTCTAAACATCCAGAATAAACAGACAAGTCCGAGTACTGAGTCAAAATACCAACAAGATCTGGACAAGTCCGAGTCTAAACATCCACAAGATCAGGACAAGTCTGAGTCAAGTCACAAGTCAACCAAAATCCGAGTCAAAGCACCAACAAGACCTGGACAAGGGGCAAAGCTATGATATAGAGGACAGTCTGAATGAAAACAGACATGAGACGAGTCAGAATAAACCCGAGTCCAAGTCGAAACACCTACAAGAACAAGACGAGTCTGACTCCAAACACCCAAGAGACTAAGTCCGAGTCAAAACACCAACGAGTCAGAGACCGGACTCCAGACCAGGACCAGACTTTCTTGTATAAAAGGGAACATTTAGCTCTAAATGTCTGCAGGTCATAAAGACAACGAACATCAACACGTTGTCCTTTCAGTAGATTCAAAGAGTGCGATGAAGACGAGGAGACGAAGCCGTTGAAGCAGCCTGACTTCAGCCGGTGTGGTCCTACCTGGGGGAGCTCGGCCCACAGAGGGCGGTTCCCCCTCATGAATTACACCGAGCCTCGCTCTGACACGAAGATACTTCACCTGCCCGCCCCGGCGTGACAGGCGGCGGGCCGGGGCCGCCGGGGCCGAGCGCGCTCAGTGCTTAATGGCTAAATTGGGAAGACTGTTACTAATCGCTTATTGAATAATGAAAGTGACACAGCTGATAAAAGATTTCAATACGGTGGATTATTTATAATATTTCACTTAAGCCTCTCCGGCTGACTAATAAGGGGGCGAGTCGGCAGCTCGGGGAGCGTCTGACAACGAAGCTCAGGGAGAGTGTTTGATAATCAAATACTGACGGAGTCGGAGGGTTAAAGAATAGTTAATATGAGGAGAGAAGAAGAGAGGATGCAGAGAGAGAATTAGAAAATAGAGGGAAGGGAGGGGTAAAAAGAGAGGAAGGAAATTAAGAAAGATAATAAATAACAGGAGACGATAAAACAAGGAAAGGAGAGGAAGAGAAGGAGAGGATGGAAAAAGAAAAGAAGGAAGTAAGAGAAGACAAGAGGAAGAAATGTATAGAAAGAAGAGAGGGAAAGACGAGGTAACAGCAGAGATGAGAGGAGGAAGGAAAGGAAATGAAAGCAGGCGAAGCGTCCATCCGTCACTCAGACAGCCACTTGCCCTGTCAGCTGCTTGATGCCTCCGTGATGGAGAGACGAACATTACACATCTGCTGCTGCCGCCACATCTGTTCAACCAGCCATAGTGACTGAGAGAGAAGAAGTGTGTGTGTGTGTTAACCAGCGATGAAACAGTAGAGATCTGTGTTTATATGAGGGAGACGAACAGGAATCCACCATCTCTTACACCAGTTGTCACCGACGGTTGTACGGTTCAAACCAAAACCCGAGAACTGATCCAAGACCTGAGGTTAGACTTGATTTATTCCCTCCATTACTGACTGTTAGCTGGCCAGAGGCACTGAGTCAAAACACCCACAAGACCTGGACAAGTTAGAGACAAAACAACTACAAGACCTGGACAAGTTAGAGTCAAAACACCTACAAGACCCAGACAAGTCAGAGTCAAAACACCTACAAGACCCAGACAAGTCAGAGTCAAAACACCTACAAGATCCAGACAAGTCAGAGTCAAAACACCTACAAGACCCAGACAAGTCAGAGTCAAAACACCTACAAGACCCAGACAAGTCAGAGTCAAAACACCTACAAGACCCAGACAAGTCAGAGTCAAAACACCTACAAGATCCAGACAAGTCAGAGTCAAAACACCTACAAGACCCAGACAAGTCAGAGTCAAAACACCTACAAGATCCAGACAAGTCAGAGTCAAAACACCTACAAGACCCAGACAAGTCAGAGTCAAAACACCTACAAGATCCAGACAAGTCAGAGTCAAAACACCTACAAGACCCAGACAAGTCAGAGTCAAAACACCTACAAGACCCGGACAAGTCAGAGTCAAAACACCTACAAGATCCAGACAAGTCAGAGTCAAAACACCTACAAGACCCAGACAAGTCAGAGTCAAAACACCTACAAGACCCAGACAAGTCAGAGTCAAAACACCTACAAGATCCAGACAAGTCAGAGTCAAAACACCTACAAGACCCAGACAAGTCAGAGTCAAAACACCTACAAGACCCGGACAAGTCAGAGTCAAAACACCTACAAGACCCGGACAAGTCAGAGTCAAAACACCTACAAGACCCAGACAAGTCAGAGTCAAAACACCTACAAGATCCAGACAAGTCAGAGTCAAAACACCTACAAGATCCAGACAAGTCAGAGTCAAAACACCTACAAGACCCGGACAAGTCAGAGTCAAAACACCTACAAGATCCAGACAAGTCAGAGTCAAAACACCTACAAGATCCAGACAAGTCAGAGTCAAAACAACTACAAGACCTGGACAAGTCAGAGTCAAAACACCTACAAGACCTGGACAAGTCCTAGTTTTAGTTGAAACTCTACGGATGACGACGGCGTGGACCAAACGGCGAAGGTTATGTCACAAACTGATAGGCGGTCACATCAGAGACAGAAGAATAAGAGGAGGAGAGGATGAAGAGATGAAGGGCTGACAGAATGAGAGGATGAAGAGATCCGTCCCTCGCAGCGAGAGGTCGGGAGTCTCTGACGGTCACATGACTGCGTTTCCCAACCCGGGTCCCTGATCAACAGCGTTCTTATATGTATTTAGACGTATTTAAGTATACTTAGAAGTATTTGCAATTATATAAACCCATAGATATTTAAAAGTATTTGGATGTACACAAGTATGTAGATATTTGGATGTACTTGCAATTCTATAAATGGATATTTGTAAGTATTTTTAAGTATAGAAGAAGATAGACATTTGGAAGTATACAAGTCAATAGATATTTGGAAGTATTTGGAAGTAAAGAAGAAGATAAACATCTGGAAGTACACAAGTCAATAGATATTTGGAAGTATTTGAAGTATATTAGTACACAGATATTTGAAGGCAAGATATTTGAAAGTATATAAGTGCATACATAATTGGAAGTATATAAGTATATAGTGTAGATATTGGAAACATTCTGAAAGTATATAAGATGTTTGGAAGTATTTGAAGCATACTAGTACACAGATGTTTGGAAGTATTTGAAGCATACTAGTACACAGATGTTTGGAAGTATTTGAAGCATACTAGTACACAGATGTTTGGAAGTATTTGAAGCATACTAGTACACAGATGTTTGGAAGTATTTGAAGCATACTAGTACACAGATGTTTGGCAGTATTTGAAGCATACTAGTACACAGATGTTTGGAAGTATTTGAAGCATACTAGTACACAGATGTTTGGAAGTATTTGAAGCATACTAGTACACAGATGTTTGGAAGTATTTGAAGCATACTAGTACACAGATGTTTGGAAGTATTTGAAGCATACTAGTACACAGATGTTTGGAAGTATTTGAAGCATACTAGTACACAGATGTTTGGAAGTATTTGAAGCATACTAGTACACAGATGTTTGGAAGTATTTGAAGCATACTAGTACACAGATGTTTGGCAGTATTTGAAGCATACTAGTACACAGATGTTTGGCAGTATTTGAAGCATACTAGTACACAGATGTTTGGAAGTATTTGAAGCATACTAGTACACAGATGTTTGGAAGTATTTGAAGCATACTAGTACACAGATGTTTGGAAGTATTTGAAGCATACTAGTACACAGATGTTTGGAAGTATTTGAAGCATACTAGTACACAGATGTTTGGAAGTATTTGAAGCATACTAGTACACAGATGTTTGGAAGTATTTGAAGCATACTAGTACACAGATGTTTGGCAGTATTTGAAGCATACTAGTACACAGATGTTTGGAAGTATTTGAAGCATACTAGTACACAGATGTTTGGAAGTATTTGAAGCATACTAGTACACAGATGTTTGGCAGTATTTGAAGCATACTAGTACACAGATGTTTGGAAGTATTTGAAGCATACTAGTACACAGATGTTTGGAAGTATTTGAAGCATACTAGTACACAGATGTTTGGAAGTATTTGAAGCATACTAGTACACAGATGTTTGGAAGTATTTGAAGCATACTAGTACACAGATGTTTGGCAGTATTTGAAGCATACTAGTACACAGATGTTTGGAAGTATTTGAAGCATACTAGTACACAGATGTTTGGAAGTATTTGAAGCATACTAGTACACAGATGTTTGGAAGTATTTGAAGCATACTAGTACACAGATGTTTGGAAGTATTTGAAGCATACTAGTACACTGATGTTTGGAAGTATTTGAAGCATACTAGTACACAGATGTTTGGAAGTATTTGAAGCATACTAGTACACAGATGTTTGGAAGTATTTGAAGCATACTAGTACACAGATGTTTGGAAGTATTTGAAGCATACTAGTACACAGATGTTTGGCAGTATTTGAAGCATACTAGTACACAGATGTTTGGAAGTATTTGAAGCATACTAGTACACAGATGTTTGGCAGTATGGATGTCTATAGATATATGGGAGTATATAGTGTAGATATTTGTAAACATCTGAAGGTATCTAGGTATTGTGAAGTACTTGACAGGATGTGTATCTGTGTTTCTGGGGGAGGATTTAGCTGTCGGACCGGGGCGGGGAAAGTGTGAGGCGAGGGGGGGGAGATGGCGTTACCTTCCGCAGTACCAGAGAGGCCGTCCGCTTTGAAGTTACTGGTGCTCTTCTTCCTCCGGTGCTTCTTACGGTTGGCGTGCGGCGACGGCGGCGGCTCAATCTTGGGACTGGTGGTACTGGAGATACTGGGACTGGAGCAGACCGAGTCCCCAAGACCGGTATCTACAAACACAGACAAGACATCAACATTAAGGCCTTTATGGGACTGGGACTGGTGGTACTGGTGGTACTGGTGGTACTGGTGGGACTGGTGGGACTGGAGGTATTGGTACATTTGTTTTGATGGTATTCATTTATTGACTTCCTGTTTTATAAACAGTAAATGTAGATAGATTTAGTGTAAATCCTCCAATCAGAGACCAGGACCAGGACCACGACCAGGACCAGGACCAGGACCAGGGTAGATGGGCCTGTAGAGGATGAGGGCCTGGAGCTGTGGGCGAGCGAGCCAATCAGGAGAGGGAGAGCTCCTCTCTCCTGACAGCTGTGACTAGCGGCAGAATAAAATAACATTCAGCTTCCATCAATATCACAGAGCAGCAGCGCTGACATGAGCACACACACACACACACACGCACGCGCACGCGCACACACACACACGCGGTTGTACAGAAGCGGCCGGTCGACCGGCGTGGAGCGAGGAAGCGAGGAAGCGAGCGGCAGACAGCCCCAAGGACGGCCATAACTTATTTTACAATCGTTTAGTCTCAGCTCAAGTGGAAAATGTGACAACTTATCTCTGCTGACAACACGCCGTCCCCCGAGTCCAATTAACCACCCGGGATTAACGGCCCCGTCTGCACGCCATCCACCTCCACCCGGAGCCCTGTGCCTCCACCTCCATCCACATCAACCCTCCACCCTGAGCCTCCACCTCCACGTCAGCCCTCCACCCTGAGCCTCCACCTCCATCTGCACGCCGCGCTCCATCCACATCAACCCTCCACCTCCACCGTGAGCCTCCACCTCCATCCACATCAACCTCCACCTCCACCCTGAGCCTCCATCTCCACCCTGAGCCTCCACCTCCATCCACATCAGCCTCCACCTCCACCCTGAGCCTCCACCTCCATCCACATCAGCCTCCACCTCCACCCTGAGCCTCCACCTCCACCCTGAGCCTCCACCTCCATCCACATCAACCTCCACCTCTATCCTGAGCCTCCACCTCCACCTCCATCCACGTCAACCCTCCCAACGCCACCGCCACTGGGGACGTGTCAGTCTTGACTTGTGACTTGAGTGCTCAGAATTGAGACCGACTCGGTTCTTATCTCCGACTTAAAGAATCCAAAGTGAACGCGTCCTCAAGGCGCCGTTCTTCCCTTAAACGTAGACGTCTCCATGTTGTTAATAGACCACAATGCACTGGGGCTGTGTGTGTGTGTGTGTGTGTGTGTGTGTGTGTGTGTGTGTGTGTGTGTGCGTGCGTGCGTGGCCCCTGGGAGTCCACTGAAAGCATCATTTCACAGCTTTAAACGTTATCTGAAGACGTCCGGAGGGCACGGCGCTGACGACAGAGCTGTCAGTCAAGATCATCGTCACGGCAACACGCACATGACCTGACAGCTGTCAGTCTGAGCATCTCGCTCCGAGTGTGTGTGTGTGTGTGTGTGTGTGTTGTATAAAGTAACACTAACAAGTCACGCACACACTCGTTAAGGCAGCATTAGAGGGCTCCACCGCGGAGCTGCACACCGGGGCCCTCTGAACCCCAGCAGGCAGCCTGTCGCGGAGCTGCGTGTGTGGACCTGAAACGCGTCTTTAAAGTGACGCCACGTGACCATGCTGTTTCTGTTACCTGTGCTGACTCCGGAGTTGGCGATGACGGTGGCGTCGGTCCACTGGTCGGCGCTGGAGACGGAGTAGGAGCGCTGGTGCATCCCCTCCGGACCGCCGCCGCCGCGGCTGTTGAACGACACCAAGCTGACGCCGCTCGCCATCTGAGACACCGACGAGCTGCTGGTCACCGAACCTGAGACAGGAAGTCAGGTTTAATTCAAAATAAACTCCTGACTTGTGTTTACTGAACCCCGCAACAGCGACAGGAAGTTAAGAGACAAAACAGGAAGTGGAACAAAACAATAAAAGCTGACTGACTTTTCTCTTATTTTAGTAAAAATATCTCTTAAAAACTGAGAAAACGTTAAGATAGATGTTTTCTTTTTTAAAGCACATGCGTCCAAAATAGGGTTACAAATGGACGGCAAGTTTCCGGTAAAGTTCTGGTAAATTTCAGACATTTTTCAAGGAAAGTTTGACTGGAATTTTGCACAATTTCAAAATTAAAATCGTACCTTTTAATAGTGAACGTATTATTTCTTTCTTGTAGTGCATGCGTCTAAACTAAAGTTGCAAATGGTCGGTAAATTTCCAGTAAATTTCCAATAAATTTCTGAATATTTGTCAAGAGAGGTTAAACTTGGAATTTGGGGAATTTTGCACAATTTCAAAATTAAAATTGTATCTTTAAATAGTGAACTTATTTATTTATTTATTTCTTGCACTGCATGCATCACAACTAGATTTGCAAATGGTCGGTACATTTTCGTTAAATTTCCAGTAGATTTCTGAATTTTTTAAAGGGAAGTTAACTTCTGGAATTTTGTAAAAAAAATAATTAAAAAAAAAAAATCTCAATTTCCATATAAACATTGCACAATTTAATAATGAACTTAATTTAAGGAAAATACCCAGAAATGTTCCAAGGGAGATTAAGTAAAAAAATAAATAAAATAAAGTAATAAAATAATAATAAATACAAAATAATAAATAAAATAAAATAAAAAAACAATTATTTTAATTTCAGTTATATTTTTAATTAAAAATGGTGAACTGATTTTGGGGAGAATATCCATAAATTGTGACATGGAGGCCAGAGAGAGAGAGTCTTTTATTTTGGAGGGGAATGTTTTTTTGGACGTTAAATGAGTCAGATTTCTATATTATTATTATTATTATAATAATTACGGTCAGATATATTTATATTTTATTTCCTGTAGGAAAGTTTCCTGTTGAATCTTCCCGGTGTTTTCCCTCCGTGGTCCAGACACAGTGATCCGTGTAACGCAGCAGCAGCAGATTAAAGCTTCTTCTTCTTCTGCTTAAATCAAACCCTTGAGTTGGTGAGAGGCTGCTGGTCCAACTCCCCCCCCCCCGACCCCCCCGCCCCCCCAGCCTCTCATTACAGCTCATTTCGTGGTGCTGGCTGAGCGGAGCCAGGACTCTGATTGCATTAATATTCATGACAATAATTAGTACATGGAGTACGGCTCACTGAATATTCATGCTATTAGCTCCCTGTGTGTGTGTGTGTGTGTGTGTGTGTGTGTTTGATTTAACCGCCTCAGAAGAGCTGCTTTTATGTGAGCGCGCCGCACGGAGGAGCGCTCGTTTCTCCACACCTTTTTTTGTCTTTTTTTTTTACGATGTCTGTCTTCTCTTCCTTCAGCTGCACAGACGTGTGTTTTTATTATTTACATCTTTCAATGTTCAACCTTTATTGATTCACGGAGGACGGAACATGTTTACGACGAGCAGCGATTAGAGCTCGTAATTAAATAAGAAATGTTCTCATAACTGGAACATGGAGCCCTAAAACACCTCGCTGGACTTCAAACGGGTCACTCAAATACTCTTTAAGAGACTTCTTCTGGTAACTTCACTATTCAAATATTACATTTTAATATTGAAATTAGGCAAAATTAACAAAATTCCTGAGTTGAACCTCTCTTCAAAGATTTTTTCAGAAATGTATTAATTTTTTTAATTGTTTTCCAGAAATCCAAAATTTATTTTATTGGATTTTTATTTTTTTATTTATTCTTTTAACGTAATCTCTCTTGGAAAATTTTCAGAAATTTCCTGAATGTTTACAACTCTAGGCGTCATACTTTCCCCCAAATAAATTCATTATTAAATGATTATATTTTTATATTGAAATTGTGCAAAATTCCTGATTTAATCTCCTGGAAAAAATTTCAGAAATGTATAGATTTTTTTTTTTATTTTATTGGATTTTTATTTATTTATTTATTTAAACTTATTCTCTTTTGGAAAATGTCCATATATTTCCCGACCCTTGACAACCCTCCGCGTACTTTTAACCAAAACATTCCATTCTTTCCCCCCTAAATAAGTTCACTATTAAAATGTAAAATCTTTATATTAAAATATGTTTTGAAATTAAAAGATTTTTTTCCCCAAAATTCCCAAATTTAACTTCCCCTCAGATAATTTACTGGAAATTTACCGACCATTTGCAACCCTAGTTTGGATGCATGCACTGCAAGAAAGAAATCAGTAAATATGTTCACTATTAAAAGATAACATTTTTATATTGAAATTGTGCAAAATTCCCCAAAATTCCTGAGTTTAACCTGAAAAACATTCAGAATTTATTGGAAATATAATAAATTATAATTAATTAATTAATTAAGGTACTTTTTTTTCAGAAATGTATTGGAAATTTACCGCCCATTTACGACCCTGGTTTGGACGCATGCACTGCCAAAAACTAAATGTATTTATTTAGTTATGTTCTATTTTTCAGATGATTTATTACATAATGTTTTGGTAGATCATTTTGGTTTTAATCACCACGGTGATGTTCTTTGGTTTCTCTGGTTGTTGAGGTTGCTGAAGCATAAAGATGATTATATTAGTGCCTCATATTTAACAGCTGATCTCAGGTGAGTCCCCCTGTCCCTCACCTGGCGTCTGTCCCAGCTGCAGGCCGCTCATGTCCTTCGTCAGGCCGTTGGTTTTGGGACTCGGCACGGCGGCACAGGTGGACACGGCGCGAGGCGGCCTCTTCCCAGGCACCTTCACCGTGGTCCTCAGCAGGTCGATCTCTTTACCGTGGACGTTCTGCATGTAGTCCTGAGAGACGGGACGAGACGGAGCGTTTGTTAGAGGAAGGTCAACGGTAAGATAACACAAACTAGCAGCTGGAAACTTAAAACTGTGTAAATAACATGAAGTCTGGTGTGATTGTGTGATTCTGGGATGTTTCAGAGACACATATGAAGCTATAAAACACAACGCTTCATGTGGATTAAAGTTTGAATCAGTGACTTGATGCACGTTGTGTTATTGTAATAAAGGATATAAAGAGATGAAGTGTCTGTGGAGCGTCATCAGAGTGTCTCATCAGAGTGTGGGTGTTTGGTTCGGAGGAGGATTAACTCCACATAATGACCTCTAGATAGAACACACAAACAAAAGACACACTAATCCCTCAAAGCGGCGCTGAAGTGGCCACGCCGGCTCCGATTGGCTGCGCCCGTTCGCCGACACGCCCGAAACACGAGCGCCCGCCGCCCGCCGCTGGATGCCTGGACCGCCCCCCGATGGAGAGCTCTCCACGGGATCAGAGAACACAAGTAGAGGTGTTAATGATGCACGAGAGGCGCTTGTTAAATGCACCCCCCCGCCCGCCCCCCTCTGAGCCGGGTGGAGTGTCAGCGCTGACCCGAGAGGAGCAAGGCATTGTGGGAGGACGGCCTCCTCTTCAACATGAAGGAGACGAGGAGAAACAAAGCTCACGCTACCCGCTGGGTCGGATTAAAACCACTCAGGGAGCGACTGGACTGCTGGCGTTGTGAGGACCGGGACGCTTCACACGGGACAGACGGGACAGACGGGACAGACTTATGAAGAGAGGACATTTTTATAAAACTCAAGTGTAATGTCTTTGGTCTGAGGTTTGAATCCGGTTCCGGTTTAGAAACAGCCGTCTACCTGTGAGGACATTCAGGTCCTCGTCCTCAGAGAAGACGTCTTCACTCTCCAGCTCTGACGCTCTAATTGGTCCTCACAGAGACGGCGTTCCTACATCACACTCTTCCTAACACACACACTCTCTCTCCGTCTCTCGGCGTTTCCCGCCTCCCTCTGGCAGCTCGGCTGACAAAAGGCCAATTCAAAGCCAAGTGCTCTCGACGGCGTCTTAACAAGCCACCGGAGAGCCCTCGAGCCAGGGGCCTGCTGGGTAAACCCTCCACGTGCACACACACACTCACACTCACACACACACACACACACACACACACACTCCCCTCCGACAGATTGACCGAGGTAATTGAGTCTCCATTTGCATCGGGGAGCTTTCATCATCAGCCCGACCGTCCACGCCACGCAGCGGCGTCCAGGACGGATGTGTGTATCGACCAAACACGCCGACAGCAGGTGGTGTGTGTGTGTGTGTGTGTGTGTGTGTGTGGAGGGGGGGGGGGGATAAATGGATGCATAAACGGCGGCGTGGCGTCCGTGTGAACAGAGAGCTGAATACTGCTGACGCCGAGAGAAACACAAATCCATAAAGAGCGAGAGAACCCAAAACACGATCAATGGAGGGAGAGACGACGGCAGATAGAGGAGAAGAAGAAGACGAAGAAGAAGAAGAAGAAGATAAACGGTTAAAAGAGACACAAACACACGACATCAGAGTTTTGATGAACAGGTTGAGGATCATTCTGGAGGATGTTCAGTAGTTTGATCAGCTGTTTACTCACAGGCGTTTCTATTATTTTGTCCACCCCATAGGCTTATAATATAATATAAATATAACAGTGTTTAATCCATAAATATTATAATTATTATCTTCATGTAACATTATTTCTAAACATTAGTATTATTTTTATTTATTTATTTGTATTGATTATTATTATTATTCTGTATAATCATTTTTATCTTCTTTATATTATTCCTGATTTTAAATATTTTTTTGCATTTGTATTTATTTTTTTAATTATTATTATTATTATTATTTTGTATAATATTTTTTTTATCTTCTTTATATTATTCCTGATTATTTTAAATATTTTTTTATAAATTTTTTCATTAAATATTATCACTCTGTATATTCATTTTATCTTGTTTATATTATTCTTGATTATTTGAAATATTCTTGATATTTGTATTTTATTTTTGATTGATTATTAGCACTCTGTATATTCGGTTTATCTTGTTTATATTATTTTTTATTTCTTTCTTTATTTCTTTATTGTATTATTGCTCAATTCTATCATTTAAAAATATTTTTGTGATGTAAAAACACCTGATCAAGGTAGCGTCACGTTAAGGTCACGTTAAGGTCCCGTTAAGGTCCCGTTAAGGTCACGTTAAGGTCCCGTTAAGGTCACGTTAAGGTCACGTTAAGGTCACGTTAAGGTCCCGTTAAGGTCACGTTAAGGTCCCGTTAAGGTCCCGTTAAGGTCACGTTAAGGTCCCGTTAAGGTCACGTTAAGGTCACTAGTGTCGCCTCCACTAGTTAAACTAATGACTCTCTATCTCGCCTGTTTTTTGGCTCGCTCTTCTTCTTCTTCTTCTTCTTCACTTTGAGACTTTTCTCGCCGCCGTCGAGGTGGCGTCCATCGCCATCGCCATCCTCTTAATTAGCGGCATTAATGTGATTTCTTTGCACATAGTCGGGCAATTAGCGGCGCTGATTGAGTTTCATTCGATTAGCCTCCGCAAACACGCTAATTGACGGCGGAGCTGCAGATGCAACGCGCTCGGGAGTAAAGCGAAGCTGGCGGTTTAGAGCTGGAGGGGCTCTGTGTGTGTGTGTGTGTGTGTGTGTGTGTTTATACATCAGTGTGTGTTGATGAGTTTGAACAGTAATTTCCTGCTTCAGCTGCTCTGATCTCTGATGGACGGGTTCAGTTTGGTGAAGAGTTTCAGCTCCGGAGGGAATCAAACCAACAACCCAAACACACACCATGAGGTCATCTCCGTGTTTAAACACATAACACTTTTTTCATATTTTATCATTTTGTATAATTATTTTATCTTCTTTATATCAATGTTGATTATTTTAAATACTATTTGTATTTTTATTTATTTATTTATTGTATTATCGCTCAATTCTATGATTTTAATATCTTTGAACAACGTGCACAAATTAATAAAAAAGAAAAGAAAGCAACAGGCACTGAAAGACCAGATCTGATAAAACAATATTACATCAATATAAACAATAATAAGTGTCCACCTCGTCACGTTTGTCTAGAAAATATCAGAAAATTGTAGAAAATAAAATATGATTTTGTCCAAAACCAACGAATATATTCAGTTAATGATATATAACAGAGAAAAGCAGAAACATATTTAATGTTTGGCATTTTTACTTGAGAACGTCGCTCAAAACGATGAAGCGTTTATTAATATAGTTGACAATTAATAATAATAATTGACCTAAAAATAATTCTGTATTAACCAGAACTTTTACTCTGAAAATCTCAGAAAAATTGCATTTATTATAACCAAAATTCTCATTTAATTTAAGTAATTCATAAATAAAGTTATATCTAATTTTAATTAATTGATTGTAAAACTGTAATTTAATAAAAAAACTTTGTTAATTGACAAAAAAAAAAAAAATGTGTTGAAAACCTGTCGAACGTGAAGCAGGAGACTCTACCAAACAGTGTGTGTGTGTGTGTGTGTGTGTGTGTGTGTGTGTGTGGTAATAAAGCAGGATGTTGTGCCAACAGGGCAGAGAGCCGGGACAATTAGCAGAGACATTACAGCTGATATTCACATCATCAACGGAGACGTGGGCAAACAGACGACGAGTCCTAATTAATACACAACCATCAACACCGGCTGTGTGTGTGTGTGTGTGTGTGTGTGTGTGTGTGTGTGTGTGTGTGTGATAGATGGAGGTCAGTGCACGCTGGCAGAGCGCTGCAGTCTAACGACCAATCAGAGGCTGTGTAATGAGTGTGTGTGTGTGTGTGTGTGTGTGTGTGTGTCGTACATGCAGGCTGGGGTGGTAGGTGAGCAGTCCGTTGTCACACAGCGTCACGTACTTCTTCTTCCACTCCTTGTTGAGGGTTTTACCGCTTCTCTTCAGCAGCATGCCCTGCACACAGGACACGAGACACAGCACATCAGATATACATATACATATATTGATTATTATTAATCAATTAACAGGTACTGCATTTAGCATAGAACAATATGCTCACATCATAACATGTCAAACTGCATGTGATGATCATAAAGTGGGCATGTCTGTAAAGGGGAGACTCGTGGGTACCCATAGAACCCATTTACATTCACACATCTGGAGGTCAGAGGTCAAGGGACCCCTTTGAACATGGACATGACAGTTTATCCTCTCCAACATTAAGTGTAACATCAGAGCATTATTTAACCTCCTTCACTACAAGAAGAGTAGAGTGTCGTTACTCTAGCTTTAAAACTGAGCCCGCTACAACCTAAAAATCACAAGCTGCGTTAACACGTTATTATCGCGTTAACTTTGGCAGCCCTATTATATTTACTTGAGCAACAACTTGATGGATTGCATCGCATTGCGTTGTAACAGAAATTGGGCCAGGTTCAACTTCTTTGCAGACGACACTACGTTGTTTTTTTAGTGTAAGTTTGGAGCGTTATTTAACCTACTTCATTACCAGCTAGTATGACATGGTTGGTACCGATGGATTCATCAGGTTCTCTAGTTTACTATGATACCAGTAGTAGTAGTGGAAGTAGTAGTAGTAGTAGTAGTACTACTTGTGTACTTCAAATTTGACTTTTAATTCTCAAACAGAATAATAATATTCATCAGTTTTTATTCGTTCATTAATTTTTTTGTCCCGAGATGCTAAGTCTTTTTATTATCATCATCGTCTACTTTGAGCTTGTTTCTAAAGTGTAGCTGCTTCTCTAGTTTGTCCGGTTGCAGGATCACTAAAAGACTCCGATCACTCCGCCTCTCCTGGCTGTTGGAGTTTAGCAAACAATGACAGGTATTACTGGAAGTGGGCGAAATATGGAAGCTGATGGACCAAGATGGCAAAGAGAGAAGAAAGGGGTGAAGATGCTCCATGAAGCAGGAGAATAAGAGGACAGTTGTGACCCGAGAGGACACCGGGAGGACACCGAGAGGACACCGAGAGGACACCGAGAGGACACCGAGAGGACACCGAGAGAGGGTGATGAACAACGGCTTGGTGAGTCAAACTGTGGACATCATTCCTTCAAGTGTTCTTTGTGTCTCGTTGAAAACAGGACGGAGACAAACACAAAGTTAGTATGAGAACCATTAAATGTTGTCTCTCGTGGTCGAACAGTCATAACGTCCTACTCGTGCACTTCTTCAACGTGTTGTGGTGCACATCGGAGATAAATGGCGTTGAGACAGTGCGGAGTGGAGATAACGAGCTCAGAGCCAGGAGACGGATTAAATAAAGAACAACAACATGTTAACGCGGGAGAGGAGCTGGAAGACGAGCTGGAAGACGAGCTGGAAGACGAGCTGGAAGACGGGAGGACATCAGCACTTCTTTAATTGTGTGACTCGTGTTTTAACATCCTCTCTCTCTCTCTCTCTCTCTCTCTCTCTCTCTCCTACGCACATCAGCCGCGGCTGACTGACCGTTTAGGCCGAGCGCCCGCCCGCTCGCACGCCCACACTTCATTTGAGCCGGATTCATTAGGTTAGAGAGAGAGAGAGAGCAAGAAGGTCAAAGAGACGGCGAGAGAGAGAGAGATCAGAGAGGTGGGGGGGAAGGAGGGGGGGGATAAAACTGTCCGCTGATTAGCAATTACAGCGGCGCTGCCACGCGTGTCACTTCACTGGACCTCTACAACATTAACACTCCGACAGAGGATATTAATAGAGTCCAGCCGTGAAGGGAGGAAGGGGGGGCACCACTGAAGAAGAGGAGGACGGGGGGGGGGGGGGAGATGGACAGGCCGGCTGATGGACAGAGGCCCTCTCGCCACTCGCCGCCGCCCCGACCGCTCAGCTTTCATTAAGGCGCTCGGTGGTGGCGGGACGAGAGCGGCAGGCCCTGGGTGACCCCTCGCCGCCAGTGACGGCACATTCGGCGTAATTGGCGGTGACATAACGCCAAGAAGGGGACGCCGCCTCAGAGTGACAAAGACGGGAGTGGAACGCAGGCAGTGGTGGCGTAGAGGACGACGTGTCCAAAACAGCGTCCTAAAGAGTCTACGAGGTGAGATAATGATCCGTAATGAACACAGAGTGACAGCAGACACACGACAAGAAATGATCCTTTAACATCCTTCCTGCTGGCTCCTATATATTATTATTATTATTATTATTATATATATATAATTACTATTACTGAGTTATAACCAACCACAATAAAGATGAGCTTTTAGACAGCGATGTCAACCCGTCGGTTAATCCCAGTAGTCAACTTCCAGGTCTGAGAAATGAAGCCAACGCTGAAGGGACAGAAACCAAGATGGAGACGGCTAAAAACCAGACGGCTAAACATCAGCATGCTGGTCGTCATTATGAGATGAACTGGCGTAAATGAATTCAACGATGCAGATGTTTAAACGTATTTAACCAACTTGTCAGACACACATCTGGTGCATTAAAGGTTAAGTCATCTTGTTTAGAACTAGTGACCTCACAAAGGGACGACCACTCCGTTCTACCGTACCGTATAAATGAAAAGATTGTGTCCTTTAACTGTCCAAACACGAGCAGATGATCATCATTCAGAGTGTTCAGAGCTCCATCAGGTCACTGATGTTGTTTCCAGTGATTAACACTAATTCTAGCTCATGTCAGGAGGAGGTAAACCAGAGCAGAGTGTGTGAGTGTGTGTGTGTGTGTGTGTGTGTGTGCTGCTGTAACAACAGGGTTTCCCCACGGTGCTCTAAACGCGGCTTGACGAGCTTCCTGCTGCTGTGAAGTGAAAGCTGCCGGCAGCCGTGCAGCTGTCAGGCCAGCTGATCATCCATTACTGGCTGTTAGAGACGCAACATGTTCCAGGGCTCTGCATCAGGACCGTCAGACATTAACACGGCTCAGGTCAGCGCTCACTGCTGGGCTCCTATCAATCACTGCTCTATACAGACTAGAGGGACGTATCAGGGACCTTATTAAGGACATTATTAGGGACATTAATGATCACCAAGGAACCAGGCTGAGGGACTAATACACCTGAGACTTCATGTGTTAGATTGAAACATTTCATCTGGTGACTGTTGGTTTCACACTGCAAACATGGGAGTCCTGTCGTCTCCTACGTCCTGTCGTCTCCTACGTCCTGTCGTCATCGCCTACGTCCTGTCGTCATCGCCTACGTCCTGTCGTCTCCTACGTCCTGTCGTCATCGCCTACGTCCTGTCGTCTCCTACGTCCTGTCGTCTCCTACGTCCTGTCGTCGCCTACGTCTGTCGTCCCCTACGTCCTGTCTACGTCCTGTAGTCGCCTACGTCTGTCGTCGCCTACGTCTGTCGTCCCCTACGTCCTGTCTACGTCCTGTAGTCGCCTACGTCTGTCGTCGCCTACGTCTGTCGTCCCCTACGTCCTGTCTACGTCCTGTAGTCGCCTACGTCTGTCGTCGCCTACGTCTGTAGTCCCCTACGTCTGTCGTCGCCTACGTCTGTCGTCGCCTACGTCTGTCGTCGCCTACGTCCTGTAGTCCCCTACGTCCTGTAGTCCCCTACGTCTGTAGTCCCCTACGTCTGTCGTCGCCTACGTCTGTCGTCGCCTACGTCCTGTAGTCCCCTACGTCCTGTAGTCCCCTACGTCTGTAGTCCCCTACGTCTGTCGTCGCCTACGTCTGTCGTCGCCTACGTCCTGTAGTCCCCTACGTCTGTAGTCCCCTACGTCTGTCGTCCCCTACGTCTGTCGTCGCCTACGTCCTGTAGTCCCCTACGTCTGTCGTCCCCTACGTCTGTCGTCGCCTACGTCTGTCGTCGCCTACGTCCTGTAGTCGCCTACGTCTGTCGTCGCCTACGTCCTGTAGTCCCCTACGTCTGTCGTCGCCTACGTCTGTCGTCGCCTACGTCCTGTAGTCCCCTACGTCTGTCGTCGCCTACGTCTGTCGTCGCCTACGTCTGTCGTCGCCTACGTCCTGTAGTCCCCTACGTCTGTCGTCGCCTACGTCTGTCGTCGCCTACGTCCTGTAGTCGCCTACGTCTGTCGTCGCCTACGTCTGTCGTCGCCTACGTCTGTCGTCGCCTACGTCTGTCGTCGCCTACGTCCTGTAGTCGCCTACGTCTGTCGTCGCCTACGTCTGTCGTCGCCTACGTCTGTCGTCGCCTACGTCCTGTAGTCGCCTACGTCTGTCGTCGCCTACGTCCTGTAGTCGCCTACGTCTGTCGTCGCCTATGTCTGTCGTCGCCTACGTCTGTCGTCATCGCCTATGTCCTATTGTTCTCAACTACGTCCCACCAGACTGATGTAAAGAGAACACTACTAGTAAAACTAGAGTACAGATGTTGATGCACCACTGCAGGTCTGGATTGAACTAAACCGGGCTGATCCAGTATTTCTTTTACTTCCCTGTCCCAACCTGGTATTTGTGTATTAGTGTACTTGTGTACTTGTGTACTTGTGTATTTGCGTATTATTGTATTATTGTATTATTGTATTTGTGTATTAGTGTATTTGTGTACTAGTGTGTTTGTGTATTATTGTATTATTGTATTAGTGTATTAGTGCATTTGTGCATTAGTGCATTAGTGTATTTGTGCATTTGTGCATTTGTGTATTTGTGTATTTGTGTATTAGTGTATTTGTGCATTTGTGCATTATTGTATTTGTGTATTTGTGTATTATTGTATTAGTGTATTTGTGTACTAGTGTATTTGTGTGTATTTGTGTATTTGTGTATTAGTGTATTAGTGTATTTGTGTGTTTGTGTATTAGTGTATTAGTGTATTTGTGTATTAGTGTATTTGTGTACTAGTGTGTTTGTGTATTATTGTATTATTGTATTAGTGTATTAGTGCATTTGTGCATTAGTGCATTAGTGTATTTGTGCATTTGTGCATTTGTGCATTTGTGTATTTGTGTATTTGTGTATTAGTGTATTTGTGCATTTGTGCATTATTGTATTTGTGTATTTGTGTATTATTGTATTAGTGTATTTGTGTACTAGTGTATTTGTGTGTATTTGTGTATTTGTGTATTAGTGTATTAGTGTATTTGTGTGTTTGTGTATTAGTGTATTAGTGTATTTGTGTATTAGTGTATTTGAGGAGGGAGACGTCAGCAGATTAATTTGGTCCATCCATCCGGAGGATGACGAGCGATCAGTCCGCTGGAGGGGAAGGCTAATTGAACGGAGCGTCGAACCCTCCTGATGGGTAATATCTTTCATTCTTCACCTCGGGGCTCCGTGACACACTCACGTCACCTCGCCTCTTATTTTACCTTCAGGACGGATGACAGCTCACAAGGTCTCCACATGGGAGAATGAATGTGTGGAGATAAATACATCGTCACATCTACTCTCTCCTCCCGGTACTCCTCCGCCCCGGTGAAGTATTGTGGCGTAGTGCTTCAGAAAAGGTCGCTAGCTTCGGGGGGGATGAAGTCATCCGTTAGGCATCCAAAACGTCCAACGGCGTCACGGAGATTTACAACGCTGGCTTCTTCTCTATAGATCCAAACTGTGAGTTGAACCAGGAACAGGAAGGACTCTTCTATTAGATATAGATCCTGTAGAACGTCCCCCGGAGACACTCTCTCATACTGACACTCTTCTTCTTCTCCTCCGTGAAGTATTGTGGCGTAGTGCTTAAGAAAAGGTCGCTAGCTGGAGGGAGGCCGAGAGATGAAGTCATTCGTTAGACGACGCATCGGACAAAATGCTCACGGGGGGGGGGGGGGGGGGGGGGGGCTCATACCTGAGGGCGTCTGATTAAGGACCACGGTGGTCACATGACAGAGGACGGAGACACATGGACGTTATCAGGACGGAGCTCAAACTGTCTCTTTCAAATCCTTAAAAATAATCCAGAAAACTCAACAAGACGACCTTCTACTGTGTTCTAACGTAAAGAACCCGTCTGATGAAGAACTGCAGGAAGGTTTGGTTCCTCCCTTTGATACGCCATCTTGGTTTCTGTTTTTGGACGTCTCCATCTTGGTTTCTGTTTTTGGACGTCTCCATCTTGGTTTTTGTCCGTCTCCATCTTGGTTTTGGACGTGTCCATCTTGGTTTTTGGACGTGTCCAGCTTGGTTTTTGTCCGTCTCCATCTTGGTTTTTGGACGTGTCCATCTTGGTTTTTGGACGTGTCCATCTTGGTTTTTGGACGTGTCCATCTTGGTTTTTGGACGTCTCCATCTTGGTTTTTGTCCGTCTCCATCTTGGTTTTTGGACGTCTCCATCTTGGTTTTTGTCCGTCTCCATCTTGGTTTTTGTCCGTCTCCATCTTGGTTTTGGACGTGTCCATCTTGGTTTTTGGACGTGTCCATCTTGGTTTTTGTCCGTCTCCATCTTGGTTTTTGGACGTGTCCATCTTGGTTTTGGTCGTCTCCATCTTGGTTTTTGTCCGTCTCCATCTTGGTTTTTGGACGTGTCCATCTTGGTTTTTGTTTTTGGACGTGTCCATCATTTGTCAGGCTTCTGAGGGCGTTACTGATATTCACACCTGTGAGTTGAAGTGGTTGGAACCAGGAACAGGAAGGACTCTTCTATTAGATATAGATCCTGTAGAACGTCCCCCGGAGACACTCTCTCATACTGACACTCTTCTTCTTCTCCTCCGTGAAGTATTGTGGCGTAGTGCTTAAGAAAAGGTCGCTAGCTCGAGGGAGGCCGAGAGATGAAGTCATTCGTTAGACGACGCATCGGACAAAATGCTCACGGGGGGGGGGGGGGCTCGTACCTGAGGGCGTCTGATTAAGGACCACGGTGGTCACATGACAGAGGACGGAGACACATGGACGACAAACTTTCTCTTTTAAAAATAAACCCTGAAACTCTCCGTCTGAACATCACCGACCTTCTGTTGTGTGAATCTGAAGAAGGCGTCTGATAAAGGAACTTCTTTAAAGGCTTGTTTCCTCCCTTTGATACGCACTAATCTACTCTCTAATCACTCAATCACCCCCCTATTCTCCCCACACAATGGACTCTCCCGAGGCCTGTTGAAGGGAATGACAGCGGATCTTAGAGGAGATACGGGGGCGGCGCTATCGCTGGGAAAAGACCCAGGATGATCTGGGAAGACGCCGGAGACCTTTTGTTCTTCCCCGTCCCCGGAGAGCAGGAGGCTAAATTAGAGGTGTCACCCCCCCGCCCCCGCCGGACGCTGCCTCCCGTATCGGCGCTGGCCATCTGATCCGGCCTGAGCGGCGGTCGCAGCTCATCCATCATCGTGTCAGACAGGAGAGGTGTTGGTTTGTATTGAGTCTGGGATCAGGGCGGTAATAACGGGGGGGGAAAGGGAATAAAGGGAGGACGTGTGAGTCCAGGTAAACATCACCTGAAAGCTCTGGAAGCTAAACACCAACAACCCCCCAACCCCGTGATCAACTGCTCCTTTAATCACGCTCATCACACGTCTACAGTTCTATTCCATTCATCATCTTTTGGTGCAGGTTTCTGAATATCGTAACAACATGTCCTGATGAACCTCAGCTCTCACTTTAAAGAAGTAAATGTAGCGTTGGTCTCGTTGTTGTGGCGTTTAAAGAGTGTGTCATTAGAAGCGTGGAGCAGCCTTGGAGGAGCTCTGAGTGTTTCCTACTTTAAAGGATCTCTTCCCTCCATGTGGCTCTCGACCTGACGACGGGCGCTACAGGAAGACGGCGGAGGGACGAACACGTCGAGGTAGAACGGCTCCAAACCCACGACTGACATCAAAACACACACGGCGGCGGCGGCGTCGGCCTCCACGACAAGGTCGGCGTTGATGAGGCAAGGACGGCGAAGGGCAGGCCCAGGGGAGCAGGACGCGGACCAGATCAAATAAAACACCAGCGAAGAAGAGGGGGGCTGAAGAGGAGCTGATTTATCTGATAAGAGTTCTGGGTAATTAATTAGAAACTCAATTATCCAAACCTTACTTCAGCAGTCTCAATTCATTAGCGGATAAAAAGCCTCGCCCCTCGCTCGCCTCCGACAACCAGAGGATGTGAAGACGGCGTCTCTTCCTCGGCGAGGAGACCCCTCAGGTCACCGCCGGGCGCTTTCTCGTCCAGCTTATCATCACACGAGCGTTCACAAACACACACACACGCGGCGCGGAACAACAAAGCGACCGCGGGGACGCTTCGGAGCGAAACACCCCCGTGCCAAACAGAACACGGCAGCGAGCGCTCCGTGGAGACCGCGGCGCCGAGGCGTAATGAGCACAATGTAAAAAAGGGCTCTTTGATTGACGCCTGTGTTCCTTGTTTTAATTATTTCTCAAAGTAAAAAGGGAGAGACGTCCTCGAACCCCCCCGCGCCCCCCCGCGCTATCTCATTTCCAGGGGTTAGTGTGCATGACAAAAATGTCATCATGGCCAAAATGGCTCCGAGCGGTGACAACCTTTCCCAGGGAAATGATATTTTTCCAATCCGGCGGAAGGCGGATCGTGTCACCCTCGTTAAAGCCTTGATAGCAGGTCTTTAATATTCACCGTCTTAATTAGGGCCGCAGTTAATTTCATTAAATTCTTTGGCTGCTAAATGAAGCAGATTATGAGACATCTTTTATTGCGAAGCGTGAAATTACAGCCTGCCCGCTGCCAATGGCGGGGCGCAACTAATGAATTACAGGGTAAATAACACCCGAATTAACCATCCAATTTAACTCCTTACAAAGCGCCCGGCGCCGAGGGGGGACGAGTAGACTTGTCAAAACCACCCAGCCCCGCGCTCGTCTGCAGCCCCGCGAGAGGCAATTACAACCTCGACACTAATCAGCTCCGAAGCAGGAAGAACAAGAAGAAGAAGAAGAAGAAGAGGAAGAAGAGGACGGCGTCCGAAGCCTTGAGAATCAGAGTCGGACTCAGTGAACGTTGTACAGCAGGAGGTCGTCCAGCTGGAGGTCAGACGAGCTATTAACCGCTCATAAAGCAGGAAGTTCAAAGAATGAAAGAGAGACGTGTTGGACAGCAGAATTACTAACAGTGTTTGACCAGGTCCACGCTACACCAGAGTCCAGCTGATCCTGGACCTGATTCCTCCAGACCATCAGCAAAACCCTGATAGTTAAATGGTTCAACAGATTTAGCGGTATGTTAACGTTAATGTGGCTAACGGCGCTCGCTAAGGGCGCTTGTTTCCTCGTCCCGACTCCGTGCCCGCTCATGTCCTTGCAGAAAGCACAACCTGAGCGCCGCCAGCGCTGTTTTCGGATGTTTAGGAACGAGCTACGCGTGGATGGAAATGGTTCAACAGACGTGCCGTGGGAATTTCAAAATAAAGGCATGATGACGTTGGATCGTTGATCATTCAATCGATATATCGATCCAGATCGAGGGAGCGTTACACCCCGAGTGATCTGGACTTTATATTTACATTGTGTGCAAACCAAGATGGAGACGACAAGAAACCAAGATGGAGACGGATAGAAACCAAGATGGAGACAACAAGAAACCAAGATGGAGACAAGAAACCAAGATGGAGACGACAAGAAACCAAGATGGAGACAAGAAACCAAGATGGAGACAAGAAACCAAGATGGAGACAAGAAACCAAGATGGAGACGACAAGAAACCAAGATGGAGACGACAAGAAACCAAGATGGAGACAAGAAACCAAGATGGAGACGACAAGAAACCAAGATGGAGACGACAAGAAACCAAGATGGAGACGACAAGAAACCAAGATGGAGACGGACAAACACCGATTGGACAGGTTGAGAACAAACCAAAACGTTCATCCAGACGATCTGAACCACTGTATGTTAACGGTCATTACGGAGGGTCAAAGTGTGTCTAATGAGGACATTAAAGGTCTCATGTGAGAGCTGGTCTGGATCAGGATCAGGACCCGTCAGATCCCTGACTGCAGGTCCATCCCGTCCTCCCGTCCTCCTCTCCTCAGCCATCACTGAGCTCTCAGACAGTGGCCGTGGAGCCACCAGTAAGAGGATGTGTTTGTACTGGGCGGCTCCCAGGTGGGTTCAAAACCCCAGTCAACCTTCACTGAGTAAACACGGGTGTAGAAGACGAGCGTCTGCGGTCCCAGCGGCGCCGCTGCTGCTGCGTCGGAGGAAATTCATTTGTTAGATTGTTGCTTTTCAAAGCGCCTCGGTCAGCCGCTCGACAGCGACGCCAGCCTCTCTCTCCGGTAATTAGCAGCTAATTAGCAGCGTGGAGCAGATGTCGGAGGAGCCCGGCGCCGTCAACAAGCCTCTGTAAACAAAGCTGGACGCATCAGCGACCAATCGGCTGCCGGTACAGCCGGCTCTTCCTCTGTGGTTTCATGTGTCGCAGCAGGACGCTGCAGCCTCCACGCCACATGTGCTTCCTGTTTCAGATCCTCCGGCAGGTTGTTCATCACAGAGTTCATCACAACCAACAACTACTACTCATAACACTACTACTAATACTACTATTACTACTACTACTACTGTCCTTGAACGCACCATTCTGCAGTTTTCATCAGTTTAATTTGTAAATAAAATCTAATAAATATAAATGTATCTGGTCGGAGTCTCACTGGTTTTATTGGGGATTATCATTATATATTTAATAATTGTGTAGTTTGGTAGCAGCTTTAACGTTTTGGCTGGATTTGACGATATTTGGACTGTCTGGCTACGGAGGACACAACCTGCCAAAATCAAAAATAAATTAATTAATTAAAAAATGACAAAAAAAGAATAAATATGTCATTAAATGTAGCAAAAATAATAAGTAATAAATAATAAGAAATGCCAGGGGAAAACTGTGCATACATAAATAAATGCATAAATACGTAAATAAATAAATGCTAAAATTATAAATATAAACATTTATAAAAAAAATACATAACTAAATAAAAAATGCAAAAAATAAATTAATTTAAAAAATAATAAAAATAAGTGCAAAAATAAAGAAAAAATTATTTTAAAAATACATAATTAAATAGAAGAGACCATTAAACAGAAGAGTAAACAAATAAAGGAATTAATACAAAGATAAATAAATAAAGAAGCAAATTAAAACAGAAATATCAATTTACATCACATTTTATTAATTAATTAATGCCTACATTTATTTTTTATATTATTTTTGCTGCATTTAATTACATATTTATTTATTTATTAAGTCATTTATTAATTAATTTATTTTGGCAGATTCTGTCCTCCATACAGATAGTGGTTGAAAAACGTATTTACTCTTCTGTTTAATTTTCCCTTTGCATTTCACCCCTTATTTATTTCCCCAAACGTATTATTTATTACTTATTATTTTTGCTTTATTTAATGACAATTTTTTTTTTTTTTATTGAGTTATTTATTTTTTATTTTTGGCATGTTATGTCCTCCATACACTTTGTTTGTTCGTTCCTGATTTTAATCTTTATTAAAGAGCGTCTCGACTTATTATTCTGGGTCACAACCAGCTTCTTCAACAACAATAATAATCATCTTAATATAAATAAAACAACGCAGGTGAAGGTGAGGACACCATCAGCTGAACAAATAATATATATATATTAATATGATTATAATAATTAGTCGTCTCGTTGACAGAACTCACTTTTCTCTAAAATAAATTAAACTTCAGACTCTGGGAGACAAACTGTTGGACATCGTCTCTTTGTGATCGCTCGCCGTGAGACGGCGAAGACGGCGTGACACACCTGACCCTGTCCCGCCCGCACACACACACACACACACACACACACACACACACACACACACACACACACACACACACACACACACACACACACACACACACACACACACACACACACACACACACACACGCTGTTATTCTACCTGTGAGTGTTTATTTTTGTCGCCCTAAAGTGCTTTTCTGTCCGTGATAAGTTCAGTTTGTGTGGATCTGAGTGGACGCCGCCTCATTCTCATTATAGACAACCCTTTCCTGTGTGTGTGTGTGTGTGTGTGTGTGTGTGTGTGTGTGTGTGTGTGTGTGTGTGGGTGTTTTAATGAGCGCCGGACTCTCTTAATGAAGGCGTTCTCTCCTTTAACAAACGGCGAGCTGAACCGGCGTCACCTGGAGTGGTCGAGAGTCGCTCTGAGAGGCGCTCTAATGAGATCAGGACCGGCGAACAAGTGGCTTCAACACCTTAATACACACACACACACACACACACGCACACACGCACACACACACGCACACACACACTGAGGTAGAAGATGAGAATAAACAGAAGAAGAAGAAGACGCCAGCGGGAGCAGCGAGCGGCGCCTTCAGGAAGTTAACCCAACAGAGAATCCAGAGAAATAAATGATGAATTTAAAACGTGTAAAAAGTGAATGATGTTGTGCAGAACGGCAGGACGACCACGCCGACCACGCCGACCACGCCGACCACGCCGACCACGCCGACTTTCACCTGCTTTGACTCCATTGATCTGCCTCTAATCTCCACACCTACACCTGTTACAGCAGGTTTATAGTACATTAAAGTATATTAAAGTTAAACAGTATCAATAAACAGCCTCGGTGTTGAGAGGAAGAGGAACCCGACTGAACG
>NC_133818.1:1855694-1860694 GCF_043250625.1 Sebastes fasciatus
GTTGTAGTCATTTTGTATCTCTTTGTAGTTGCTGTGTGTCTCTTTATGGCTGTTTTGTGTCTCTTTGTTGTTGTGTGTCTTAAGACTTTTTCCACTTCTATTTGCACTATAATGGTGAACGTTGACGTTGTGATATTCAACTAATCACCGGTAGAATCAGCGAGTGTTTTATTGATCCATTAATATTAATATTTCTAATCAATAACGTGTGAACGAGCAGATTCAGAGTGAAACGGGACTCACGGTGAAGAGGTTGGAGCGCCGTTTGGACTGCTTCCTGACGGGCGTGGGCGTGTTGGTGGTCTGCGGCACGTCGATGCGGAGCTCCTTCTGGCTGGTGCTGGGCGTCGACGGCACCGACGACGAGTAGTCGCTCAGGCTGCCGCCGCCGTTACTCGTCTGGGAGGACAGAAGAAGAAGAAGAGTTTCATATCCTACATCAACAGGCTTCCTGCTGCTCTCACAGATTCATGAACTCGTCCTAAAGTCTGATTATTTATTGATATACGTGAATGATTTCTGAATCAATGCGTGTATTTAGAGGTCGTCTGAGCGTCTGCGGCGGGTGAATAAAGTGTTCTAGCGTGTTGGACGTCTCGTCGGTGTACCAGGAGGCGTCTCTCTGACAGTCGGCAGTAATCAGTGGGAGCTCTGTGGAGGCGGCGGGAAGATAAACGGGACTCTCGGGGGGGGACGCGGCGGCGCTGCTCAGACCCGCTGAGCGATGGCTTTTTAATGAGGAATCGATGGCGGATTGAAGGACGAGGATCGAAGAGATTAACGGCGCTGGGCGGCTGTTAGAACGCCGTACGCAGGTTTCTACGTGTCTGTGAGAACACAATCACACTTCAGTTACTCTCTATGACATCAGCTTCTAACGGCGGTGACCTCTGACCTGGCTGATGTGGACGGCGGACACTTGCGTGGCGCAGACAGACGAGTGACTCGGCGAGTTGGGCAACGACTTGCACGGCCCGATGGACAGCTGCTGCTTCTTCCTGGTGGCCACGATCTTCTGGGCGACTGCAACACAAACACACATCACATGATCAATAACGGTCACATGATCAATAGAAGTCACATGATCTACAGCCAGAACAAGCAATCAATGAGGAAACTGAACAGATTTCAAAATAAAAGACCACATCGAACATGTCCAGCCTGATGAATATAACCTCTTATTGAGCTGTGATGACTTATTTATTCTAATTAGTGATTTTCTGTATTTATTTTATTAATAAATATATAAATAAAAAATGAATGCAAAATATAAATAAATAATAAATTAATACAAACAAATAAATACATTTAGAAATCAATACAAATACATACATAAATATAAATAAATACATAAATAAAAGATAAACAAAAACAAAATTAAATTAATACAAAATTTAAAAAATATATGAATAAATGTAAAAAATTAATAAAAAAATAAAAAATAAAAATGCAAAAATAATTAAATAACTTTAAAAATGTATAAAAATAAATATATATAAAAAAATGCAAAAATAACTAAATACAAAATAAATGCAAAAATTAAATAAATAAAAGGGGGAATTAAACAGACGACTAAATAAATAAGGGAATTAATACAATGGTAAATAAATAAAAAACAGAAATATTAATTTATGTCACTTTTAATTAATTAATGGCTACATTTATTTTTTATATTATTTCTGTTGCATTTAATGTCATATTTATTTATTAATTTATTTTTGGCAGGTTTTGTCCTCCATAAATTTGCAGTAAAAGTACTTAAACTAAACTTTACTTGAACTCTTAATTCTTTTAATGAAGCCCCTTCGACACATCTGTCTGATGACACTGTTGGAGTCTCTTAATAACAATAATTTCTACTGTTTTAAGATGAAATATCTGAAGAAGTTGCTCAGGTATAAGTCTATTTATGAGTTTGGTTTTTATACTGACAGTTATTTGACAAGAAGTAGCACAAAATATAGTCATTTGCAGAATGTTTTTAATAATTAATAAAGCTTAAAGCATGTATATATAGGAATAGTATTCAGATTAGATAAAACATACAGACAAAAAAACACCCTAATCAATGTGAAAATAAGTTAAGTTTCTTCTTCTGCTGTCTTTTTGGCCGCTGCCCTTGGCTCGGCCCCGAGTCACCTGGAGGTAAATGTTTACGAGCGGCTCCTCATTAACGAAGCCGCGGCTCTTTTAACGAGCTCCAATTAAAACAATCATGTGTGAGAGCATGAAACCGGAGTCGCTGTTTATTGGAACAGAGATAATGGAGTCACTAAAAGTCTCTCCTGTCTCCCTCAAACACAGCCGAACACCTCTCTCTCCCTCTGTCTCTCTCTCTCTCTCTCTCTCTCTCTCTGTCTCTCTCTCTCTCTCTCTCTCTCTCCCTCTGTCTCTCTCTCTCTCTCTCTCTCTCGCTCTCTCTCCCTCTCTCTCTCTGTGTCTCTCTCTCTCTCTCTCTCTCTCTCTCTCTCTGTCTCTCTCTCTCCCTCTCTCTCTCTCTCTGTCTCTCTCTCTCTCTCTCTCTCTCTGTGTCTCTCTCTCTCTCTCTCTCTCTCTCCCTCTCTCTCTCTCTCTCTCTCTCTCTCTGTCTCTCTCTCTCTCTCTCTCTCTCTCTCTGTCTCTCTCTCTCTCCCTCTGTCTCTCTCTCCCTCTGTCTCTCTCTCTCTCCCTCTGTCTCTCTCTCTCTCTCTCCCTCTGTCTCTCTCTCTCTCTCTCTCTCTCTGTCTCTCTCTCTCTGTGTCTCTCTCTCTCTCTCTCTCTCTCTCTGTCTCTCTCTCTCTCTCTGTCTCTCTCTGTCTCTCTCTCTCTCTCTGTCTCTCTCTGTCTCTCTCTCTCTCTCTCTCCCTCTGTCTCTCTCTCCCTCTCTCTCTCTCTCTCTCTCTCTGTCTCTCTCTCTCTCTCTCTCTCCACACGCTGCAGCTTATTCTACTGTATTTCTTAATGCAGTCTGGTGGCGATGCTGCAGCAGCTAACACAGTGCATCGTCTCTCTCTCTCTCTCTCTCTCTCTCTGTGTCTCTCTCTCTCTCTCTCTCTGTCTCTCTCTCTCTCTCTGTGTCTCTCTCTCTCTCTCTCTCTCTCTCTCTCTCTGTGTCTCTCTCTCTCTCTCTCTGTGTCTCTCTCTCTCTCTCTCTCTCTCTCTCTCTCTGTGTCTCTCTCTCTCTCTCTGTGTCTCTCTCTCTCTCTCTCTCTCAACACGCTGCAGCTTATAAACTGTATTTCTTATTGCAGTCTGGTGGCGATGCAGCAGCAGCTAACACAGTGCATCACCTCTCTCTCTCTGTCTCTCTCTCAGTCTCTCTCTCTGTCTCTCTCTCTCTCTCTCTCTCTCTCTCCCTCTCTCTCTCTCTCTCTGTCTCTCTGTCTCTCTCTCTGTCTCTCTCTCTCTGTCTCTCTCTCTCTCTCTCTCTCAGTCTCTCTCTCTGTCTCTGTCTCTCTCTCTCTGTGTCTCTCTCTCTCTCTCTCTCTGTGTCTCTCTCTCTCTCTCTCTCTCTCTGTGTCTCTCTCTCTCTCTCTCTGTGTCTCTCTCTCTCTCTCTGTGTCTCTCTCTCTCTCTCTGTGTCTCTCTCTCTCTCTCTGTGTCTCTCTCTCTCAACACGCTGCAGCTTATAAACTGTATTTCTTATTGCAGTCTGGTGGCGATGCAGCAGCAGCTAACACAGTGCATCACCTCTCTCTCTCTGTCTCTCTCTCAGTCTCTCTCTCTGTCTCTCTCTCTCTCTCTCTCTCTCTCCCTCTCTCTCTCTCTCTCTCTCTCTGTCTCTCTGTCTCTCTCTCTGTCTCTCTCTCTCTCTCTCTCAGTCTCTCTCTCTGTCTCTGTCTCTCTCTCTCTGTGTCTCTCTCTCTCTCTGTCTCTCTCTCAGTCTCTCTCTCTGTCTCTCTCTCTGTCTCTCTCTCTCTCTGTCTCTCTCTCTCTCTCTCTCTCAGTCTCTCTCTCTGTCTCTGTCTCTCTCTCTCTGTGTCTCTCTCTCTCTCTGTCTCTCTCTCAGTCTCTCTCTCTGTCTCTCTCTCTCTCTCTCTCTCAACACGCTGCAGCTTGTTTGACTGTATTTCTTAAAGGAGTCTGGTGGCGATGCTGCAGCAGCAGCAGCTGCAGCAGCAGCAGCAGCAGCTAACATGCATGTCAGCGCGTACCTGTGCTGCCTTACCTGGCAGGCTGTATATTACCTTAAGTGTTAAGAACAGTTATGATAAGGCCGCGCTAAATATTTAAACTGCTCGCTTAATGCAATTTAACTTTATCCATCAATCTCCGTTTCTGCTGTGAGACGCTGCCATTTTGTTCCTAATGGAAACGTCTCCCCGTTGATCAGATTTATGACGGGGCTGCACCCACCGCCCGGGACATAAAGACCAGGCTGGAGGTGGAGGTGGAGGTGAGGCTGACACTGCAGCGCTGGGAAAGTCAGAGGCTGCACACGGCTGCCTTATACGTATATATTAAAGCTTTATTTTCAAGCTTTCCTTTTGAGGAGAAAACTGCTTATGAAACGTGTAAAAACAAACTCATTCTGCATACTTTTAATGGTGCATTATGGGAAGTGTAGTTTCAGAAATGATCTTCCAGACACAGAGATCATTCTGAACACTTTTGACGGAGTTAGAGTCGGTTTTCTGATGTTCAACACTTCGATCTTGAACTATTAGAGGCACTGATGATTGGCTGAGCTGCTCGGTTCACTTCCCTGTAACACGGCCTGTGATTGGTCAGCAATATGAGATTAACAGTAAACAGTAAGTCTGCATTAATAAGAACTTAAAACGCTGAGTTATTAAACAGGACTCTGCTTTAAAGTGACATTAATCAGAGATATTAATATAAGCGTGTGTGGTCATCTGAGCTTGTTAGCGTGTGCTAACGAAGCGCCCTGCATCTGCACGCTGACATGCATTAGAAGAAGAGTGTGTGTGTGTGTGTGGTGTGTGTTGGGGGCTCATGTCGGTGTAATTAAGCTAATTAAATTAGCGCTCTGATGGACGAGGGAGCACGGCGCTGTCACC
>NC_133818.1:1865694-1873194 GCF_043250625.1 Sebastes fasciatus
GACTGTACACCTCACTGAGGGTTGATCTAAGACCTTCACTCATCTGACTCTACACCTCACTGAGGGTTGGTCTAAGACCTTCACTCATCTGACTGTACACCTCACTGAGGGTTGGTCTAAGACCTTCACTCATCTGACTGTACACCTCACTGAGGGTTGGTCTAAGACCTTCACTCATCTGACTGTACACCTCACTGAGGGTTGATCTAAGACCTTCACTCATCTGACTGTACACCTCACTGAGGGTTGGTCTAAGACCTTCACTCATCTGACTGTACACCTCACTGAGGGTTGATCTAAGACCTTCACTCATCTGACTGTACACCTCACTGAGGGCTGGTTTTAACCTGAGCTTTAATCAGAACTACCTGGATCAGGGAACATCATTGACTCTAAGAGGAGAGAAGGAGGATGCACCACTCTGATATTAGAATAAATAACTAACTGGAATCTCCTCATTGTTTTCTGTTCGTCACCTTCAGAGCTCAGTTTGTCTTCAATAACAGAATATATAATTAAATAATTAAATATAACGGCACTTTTGAAGGTCCAGATTATATTCAAATACTATTGAATTCTGTCAGATATACCACTAATGTGATATCTTTTTTTAATCGTTTTAGCCTTGCAGTTTTGTTTGTGCACATTTCTTTATTGTTTTAGCTTTGCAGACAACACACTAACTAAATGTGGACTAAATTGGTGTATCTTTCTAAAGAACGCTGATGAAGTTTAGTTCTAAACCGCTGAGAGGAACTCTAGTTTCATCTGATTCAGTGTGTGGTGAGGTTTGGTTTATTAATGCAGCAGTTTAAATGATAAATTAGTGATTTAAAACAGGAAGTAAATGCACCTGAGCCATTGGGCATCCCCAGCAGGAGGTTGAATTGACTTCTCAGTAAACTTTCTAAAGAAGCGTCTGAATGAAGGTTGTGACTGTTGGATGTTGTGACCTGAGAAGTCCTGAGACAATATGGTCAGCGAGGACCTTGAGGACTCTGGACTCCTTCCTCCTCCTCCTCCTCCTATAATGTCTGATTCTTTTATTAATCCCGTCGGGGAATCGTCCTCCCCTCGCTATGATAAAACTTAACTGCTGTTCGGTTTGAGCTAAATAGCTGAGCGGGTCCATTTCAGTCTTAATTGACGTGTGATTAAGAGCGGCCGAATGGCGGTGGCCGGGGCGTCGGGGGGGAAAGTCACCTTCCCAGAGGACTGGACTTCCTGTCCACCACCACCACCACCACCAGACACCGGTCCTTACCGTCCTGGAAGACGCGCTCCACGTTGAGGCCGTAGGTGGCGCAGGTCTCGTAGTAGGTGCAGCGTTTGAGGTCGTTGGACAGTTTCCTGGCTCGGCTGTCATCGATCACTCTCGGGTTGGCGGAGCTGATGGCGTCTGAGAGGAGAGACGTGACAACAGACACATTTAGATCATCTTTACCCCAACAAATCAGCTTTATTTAATCTCTACAAATCACTGCCAAAATAATAAAAATAAATATATAAATGACTCGATAAATAAATAAATGTCATTAAATGTAGAAAAAAAATATATTAGAAATAAATGTAGCCAGTAATTAATTGATAAAATGTGACAGAAATTGATAGTTCTGTTTTAATTTGCTTCTTTATTTATTCATCTCTGTATTAATCCCAATATTTATTTACTCTTCTGTTTAATTTTACCTATTAGTTGTTTGTGTATGTATTTTTATGAATTTTTAAATTTATGTATTTATTTGAGCATTTATTTTTATATATTTATTCATTTTTGCATTAATTTATTTTTATTTATGTTTGCATTTATCTTTCATTTAGTTTTAAATGTATGTAAGCATTTATGTATTTATTTATTTTTGCATTCATTTGTTTTATTAAGTTTATATTTATTTTTAAATATATGTATTTATTTTTGAATTTATTCCTCATTTATTTTTTATTATTTTTGCATTTAATTTATATTTATTTTTGCATTTAATTATATTTATTTTTAAATGTATGTTTATTTATTTTTGCATTTCTTTTAAATTAATTTTTAATTGTATGCATTTATTTATTATTTATTTTTGCATTTGTCTTTTCAATGTTTTTAATATATGTTTTTAAATGTATGTATTAATGTATTTATTTATTTTTGCATTCATTTTTAATAGCTTTCATAATTATTTTTTTAAATGCATGTCTTTATTAATGTATTTCTGCTCAATTTAATGACATATTTATTTATTTATTATATTGGCAGGTTTCATCCTCCATACACTGTTAGTGTATAACCTTATTTCACTGTAGCATTCAAGTCCTATTCTATCTGAACAGTTGTGGTTTGATCTTTGATATAATCGTCTATCATTGGTGTCTCTTCTTCATCCTGTCAGCGTCTTTACTGTTTCATTGACTCTCTGAGACGCTCTGAGTTCAGTTCCCTGCTTTATAAACTGTTAAAGGGAGAACTCTGAGTCTGAGATGATGCTTTGGCTCCATCTGCTGTTAAATGTGAGACTACAGAGTCCTGTACTGATTCAGAGACACCACCGGGTGGCAGCAGCGCCTCACAAAGAGAGTCCGTCCTCACACAGAGAGTCCGTCCTCACACAGAGTCCGTCCTCACACAGAGAGTCCGTCCTCACACAGAGAGTCCGTCCTCACACAGAGTCCGTCCTCACACAGAGAGTCCGTCCTCACACAGAGAGTCCGTCCTCACACAGAGAGTCCGTCCTCACACAGAGAGTCCGTCCTCACACAGAGAGTCCATCCTCACACAGAGAGTCCATCCTCACACAGAGAGTCCGTCCTCACACAGAGTCCGTCCTCACACACAGAGTCCGTCCTCACACAGAGTCCGTCCTCACACAGAGTCCATCCTCACACAGAGTCCGTCCTCACACAGAGTCCGTCTTCACACGGAGTCCGTCCTCACACAGAGTCCGTCTTCACACAGAGTCCGTCCTCACACAGAGTCCGTCCTCACACAGAGTCCGTCTTCACACGGAGTCCGTCTTCACACAGAGTCCGTCCTCACACACAGAGTCCGTCCTCACACACAGAGTCCATCCTCACACAGAGTCCGTCCTCACACAGAGTCCATCCTCACACAGAGTCCGTCCTCACATAGAGAGTCCGTCCTCACACACAGAGTCCATCCTCACACAGAGTCCGTCCTCACACAGAGTCCATCCTCACACAGAGTCCGTCCTCACACACAGAGTCCGTCCTCACACAGAGTCCGTCCTCACATAGAGAGTCCGTCCTCACACAGAGTCCGTCTTCACACGGAGTCCGTCTTCACACAGAGTCCGTCTTCACACAGAGTCCGTCTTCACACAGAGTCCGTCTTCACACAGAGTCCGTCCTCACACACAGAGTCCGTCCTCACACACAGAGTCCATCCTCACACAGAGTCCGTCTTCACACAGAGTCCGTCCTCACACAGAGAGAAGGACAGAGTGTGTATTTCTGAGTGTGTGTGTGACGGTACCTTGCGTGCCCACCAGGACCAGCGGCAGGTCGGCGGCGTTCCTGCAGTTGGCGAGGCGGCTGAAGTAGTGATAGACGGTCTGGAAGCTGATCTCGTCCTCCAGACTGAAGACGAAGATCACAGCGTCCACCCACAACGCAAACTGCAGAGAGACGGAGGTTAAAGAACAGCGTTATCTACATGGAGTCAAATCAAATGAACTGTTTCCTCCTGTTTCAGCAGATACAGATTAAAGATGAAACTACATATCTGTGAGTTAGGTAAACACATTGTTGGACAGATATATAGAATAACAGCAGACTGGTCCTTTAAAGACACTAGAGCAGGTTACATGTTAGCAGGGATGGAGAGATGGAGAGAGAGAGAGAGACAGAGAGAGAGAGAGAGAGAGAGAGATGGAGAGAGAGAGACAGAGAGAGAGAGCGAGACAGACAGAGAGATGGAGAGAGAGAGAGAGAGAGAGAGACAGAGAGAGAGAGAGAGAGAGACAGACAGAGAGATGGAGAGAGAGAGAGAGAGAGAGAGACAGAGAGAGAGAGAGAGAGAGAGACAGAGAGAGAGAGAGAGAGAGAGAGAGATGGAGAGAGAGAGACAGAGAGATGGAGAGAGAGACAGAGAGAGAGAGAGAGACAGACAGAGAGATGGAGAGAGAGAGAGAGAGAGAGAGACAGAGAGAGAGAGAGAGAGAGAGAGAGAGAGAGAGAGAGATGGAGAGAAGAAAACAGGTGAATAATTGATAACTGGTGGAGTTTTGTGTCTAGACTCTGTTTGGTCAGTTTGACATAAAAACCTGATCTGACCTACTTTCATCTCTCATCACGCACCCCCACAACCTCTGAGAGACATCTGTGACCAGATGCATGCTGGGAAACATCCCAGCCTCTAGAAACCTCCAGAATAAGAGTCATTTACCTTTTATTCTGTTCTATTCTGTTCTTATAAAGGGGATCAAATCACTGCTTTCAGGAGAGTAAAGACGCCTCCATGCAGCTAAAACATGTATGTTGTACTGCTTTATATACAAACAACCTTTTTTATTATTTATTAAGAATTTAACAGTCAAAAAGTTCCAAAAATGTGTCTGATGTTAACTCCTGTTTTATTAAATATAATATAATATTCAGAGGAAAGAAACTCTGTATTTATGAGATTAAAAACGTAAATTTACAAGAAAATTTTTTTTTAAATATTTTCTGAGATTAAAGATGTAAATTTATGAGAATAAAAACCACAAATTTCCAAGAAAGAAAATTTAATATTTTCTGAGATTATAAAGTCATAAATTTACAAGAAAGAATTAAATTTATGAGAAACAAATCAAATAACTTCTCTGAGAATAAAGAAGTACATTTATGAGAAGAAAACGTGGAGATTCTCTGAAATTAAAGTTAGAAATTTGTGAGTTTTTTGCTCTTAAATGTAAGACTTGAAAAACTTGAATATTATCTGAGATTATAAAATGACATAATAATGAGAAAAATAATGTTTTTAATAGGCGGCCCACGCAAAGCAACGTGACGTGGTTCCTTTATGTGTTTTTTTCTGGTATATTTCCAGCTTTAATCTCAGAGAATATCAGTCTTTCTCAGAATATCACTCCCGTCCTCCGGCTCCCTAGTTTTTATTTTCCTTACCTACAACGGCCCTAATACGCTGTTATAAATATATAAGAATAAAGAATAAAATCAGCACCTAAACAGTAGAAATCAATAGTTAATATCTTCAGATCTCCTTGATGTTTGACTCCTTCCAGTGAGTGTTTTGGGGCGTTAAAGCTGCAGCCTGTCGGTGCAGGTCAGTGTGTTCCAGGTGAGTTCAGTGTTCCAGGTGCAGTAACTCACCTGAGCCTCGGGGGGGCCTCCTTCATCTCTGATGAGCAGCAGGTGACTCTGACCGTCCACCACGATCTCCTTCTTGAAGCGACCGCCTGCAGGAAACAACGGCAGCCGTCAGAGAGAGACAGAGAGAGAGAGAGGAGAACAACACCTATCTACCTGCTCTACAATCAGTGATCAATGATGTACCAATGACTGATTGACTGATTGATTGATGACGACACTAGATGAGAGGTTAAGTGGATATTTATGATGGTTATGATGAGCTGGATGAGAGGAATGAAGACGTGAACTAGAGTTAATATGATTAGTTTGATCATCATGCAGCTGCACATGTTCTCAGCACACCATGTGGAATAACTGAGAAGATGAAGTGACGTGTCGCTGTGGGAACGAACAGACGGAGAGCTACAGGAAGTGGAGGGAACTAAAAATAACATACACACAAATAGCTGATGTGTAAACACAGCGGACGGCGAGTCCGGAGAGAGAGACCGCCGTTACTACGGTAATCATACGGTGGACGGACGGTTATATATATATAAATATAGATTTATATATATATCTATAAACACAACGAGACGGAGCTGTAGTTCCCACAACTCACATTCATTCATCACAGTGACTCTATATTTATATATTATATATGTATTACTTCATATTAAAGGGTTTATAAGTGAGATATACGTAGTCCCATAGGAGTGTTTACAGCTGACACTATAAAGTTATATTATATACATTTAAAACACATTTATTCTAAATGTATAATGTATAATACATACTTATTATGACAGCACAACAAGCTGGTTTATGTTCAATTGTTGAGATATTCTATTATTACTTTAATATTCTAATTTTAATTTAATTCATTTAAATGTTTTATTATTATTACAATATTATTATACTATATAATATATGTATATAATTATATTATTATTAATTTTATTATTTTATATTTTATACTTTATCTATCTCATAATTAATTTATCATATAATAATATAATGATTTATGTACTTTAATGTATTATTATTATTATAACAGTTATATAAAAATTATATTATAATATAAATAAATAGATAACTATATGAATATATTATTATATTAATTTATTATTATTAATTTATTTAATTTCAATTATTTTATCGTTTATGTATGTTATGTATAATTTGTTATATAATATTTAATTTTAATTTATTGTTAAATAATAATTATTATATATATAAATATACATTATAATTATATGAATATATTAATATATTTCAATTATTTTATTGTTTTTGTATGTTATTTATAATTTATTATATAATATTTCATTTTAATTTATTGTTATATAATAATTATTATATATATAAATATACATTATAATTGTATTAATATATTATTATTAATTAAAATTATTTATACAGTGTTTCAGGTGCAGCCACATATTAATGAGCTGTATTTGTGTTTTAAATGTGCCGTTAAACACATAATATAATAATATAATATATACTTTTCTTCATATCATGATGAAGACGTTTCAACAGGAGCAGGTGAGTGTTGTGAGCTCTTCGTTTAATGATTATTAAGTCGTTTATTGATGTTTTTTAAAATGGATAAAAGCCTTTTGGTGCAGGAGGAAAGTTCTAAGAGTGGTCTGTTCATTATCAGTGATAACTTATGTATTTCATTTCTGCTTCCTGTGTTCAGACTCCGTGTTGACATCATGGACGGCGATGCTGCAGTGAATCAGCAGATGGCTGCGTTAACGCTGAGTCAGCTCAACGTTTCTGTTTATTTATATACACGACATGTACATGATGTTTACTGCCCACTAGGATATGAAGCTACATGAATATAGAGAGGAAGAGGAAGAGGAAGAAGAAGAAGAGAGGATAGTTACCTGCATCCACGTCAGCTAGTTTATAAGAGCAGCCCAGAAAGAAGACAGGAAGCAAAACAACAAGACAGCCACCGTTAAAAACATGCAGTCAAACCTCAGAGAGAGAGAGAACACGTTATCACTCCGTTAGAGAGGAGAGGAGAAGAACAGAGAGAGAGAGAGAGAGAACACGTTATCACACCGGTAGAGAGAAGAGAGGAGAAGAACAGAGAGAGAGAGAGAGAGAGAGAGAGAGAACACGTTATCACACCGGTAGAGAGAAGAGAGGAGAAGAACAGAGAGAGAGAGAGAGAGAGAGAGAGAG
>NC_133818.1:1875694-1888849 GCF_043250625.1 Sebastes fasciatus
AAACCAACGGCTAAAAACCAAGTTGGGGACGGACAAAAACCAACGGCTAAAAACCAAGTTGGGGACGGCTAAAAACCAACGGCTAAAAACCAAGTTGGGGACGGACAAAAACCAACGGCTAAAAACCAAGTTGGGGACGGACAAAAACCAACGGCTAAAAACCAAGTTGGGGACGGACAAAAACCAACGGCTAAAAACCAAGTTGGCGACGAACAAAAACCAACGGCTAAAAACCAAGATGGCGACGGCCAAAAACCAAGATGGTGACCCGAATCAGATTAAAGCCAAAGTTCGGGAGGTTATTTCTAGTTCCACCAGGGCGGTTATGTTTTGGTATTTGTCGGCAGGATCACAGGATAACTTGAGGCCTGGTGTTCATGAAACTTGGAGGAAGGGTGAATCAGTGTCCTCTCATAGATGGAGTAGTTTAGTCAGTTCCTCGGTGTATCTCTCGTTTCCACCGGAGCACTCGGAGCAGTGAAGGCGTTGGTAGTAAAACAATAGGATGTGTGAATGAGGTCTGGCTCCGTGTGGGAGCAGCAGCTACATAAACTCAGCAGCCAGTCAGCAGCATTAGTTTTAGTGGCTGCGGGTGATTTCCCAACCAGAGCTGCTTTCTGTTTTAATGGATTCCATCTGCTGCTGAGAAAACACTTGGCTTCTCTCTTCGGGGGGGCGCCGCCGTCCGCGCTGGCTTCACGGACCGCTCTGGTGCTGCTTTCACTTCCTTTATGATCTATAGTTCTTTATGTCGTCACGTGGTAATGCTGTAAAACTAGTAGTGGTGGTGCGTTCAAGGACACCTGGAGTTTGAAGTGGAGCTCATATCATTTATTCATTAGTCGAGTGAATCAATGTTTCAAAGATGTATAACATCTATATATTCAGACTGTTCGTAGCTTTACCTACGAAAAGTAATGTTCTGTTATTATTATATTTCCCATAAAATCTGTGTACCAGGAAGTACGTCAGTAGTTACGTCACTTCTGTACTTATTTTAAGCCAAACCGTGATCTTTTCCTAAACCTAACCAAATAGTTTTTATTGCGTAATTTCCGTACTTAAGTTACGCCACTTCTGGTGTTGCGTAACCACTTCCGATGTGTTGTAATTTAACTACGATCTTTCCTAAACCTAACGAAGTTGTTTCCTGTGAAGACGGAAGTTTATTTTGAAAAGACTGGAGTGTATATTAACGCTGGACATTCGTAGGAAAAGGCACAAATAATGAGGAATAACTTTTGGTGAGATATCGTACCAACTGTTGTACGAGGATACGTTTCTATATTATATGTTTTTCACAATTTTCTGACATCTAATAGACCAAAGATGTGATTGATTAATCAAGATATTAATCTGTTAATTGATTGATAATGACATCAATCATCAGTTGCTTCTATTTTCCTTATCTGAAAACATCTTTATCTGCTTATTGTTTACGTCTGGTTTTGATTTTGTGACTGTCAGAGTGTCCCTGAACGCAGCGCAAAGTCCAGTTTTGAAGTCCCAACCTAAAAGCAGTCGGCCTGCAGCCCAGGAATACTTCTGGTCGGTGGCTTTGTGGCGCTGCGGTCGCCTACGGCCGCTCGCAAGCCACCAACTCCGCTTCCCAATCAGTCGCCATGGGAACCCGGCCCGGCGCTTTATTTTTAGCTCCCAGGAATTTACAAAACAACACGTCGGCTTCTCCCTTTTATTCCCCGGCGGTTATGCAACGATTTCAAAGCCTTCTTTTTATATAATCAGAGTTTCTCTTGATGCCAAGTCATCAGATCAAAGATCTGGGCTCAGAGTCGGTATGCAGAGCTGCTGGCGGTGCTGCTGGAGGAGCTGCTGGTGGAGCTGCTGGCGGTGCTGCTGGAGGAGCTGCTGGTGGAGCTGCTGGCAGCGCCGCGTCGTGTTGCTGTTGGCAGCGCCGCCGTGTAATTAAGGCCGGCGCTGGAAACAGGCCGCTGGGCATTTAGCAGTCCGACACTGAAGCGACGTCACCGCCAGAGAGGATTTCATCTGTTTCCTGTGTGCACACCTCAGGAATACTCCAGGGATTCCCATCGCCACTGACCGTGAACAGCTCTGTAGTAGTTTCCTCTCAGTTAACCTGTGATGAACTCCTCTAGAAGTGAACGTCTAAACGTCTCCCGGCTGATGTTTAACCCCCGGAGCTAAATCTGGTTTACTGGGCGGCTCCCCACACGACACCAGCAGCAACGTTTTCCTCCCAAATAAACAGCCTTTGATGCTTTTCAGGCTTTAAACACACAAAGAGGTCAGGAGGGGTTAATTAGCTGCAGCTCCACGGCAAAGGGTTAAATCTGTCTTTACTCTAGCAGGCAGGGAAACGAACACGGAGACGTACACGGAGGTAACGACGGGGAGAAAAGGCCTGACAAGACACCATACACTCATAGATAACAGCTGGTATTCAACTCTCTAACAATAACTGTTCAATGACTTGTATAGAATACAAGTCACTTTTCAATCTCCGCTAACTCACCACTTCCTGCAGATGTTTTAAAGGACAAGCCTGTAAAGAACAGGAGGCTTTTAATGTGAAACATCTGTGCAGGAAGTTAATATCTTGGTTGATATATTTATGATATATGAACATTATGATTTATTTCATGAATAAATAAATAAGAGTAGAATATTAAAGAATAAACAAACCTACTAAAAAATAAGAATAAAAAATATTCAATATATTCATGAATAAATAAATAAAAGTATAATATTAAAGAATAAATAAACCTACTAAAAATAAGAAATTAAAAACTATATTTAATATATGTATTAAAAAATGAATAAAAATAGAATGTAAAGAATAAATAAACCTATTTAAATAAGAAATAAAAACTATATTTTATTTATTTATTAAAAAAATAAATAAAAGTAGATTATTAAAGAATAAATAAACCACTTAAAATAATAAATAAGAACTAGTACATTTATTGAAAAAATAAATAAAAATAAATTATCAAATAATAAATAAACCTATTAAAAATAAGATATAAAAACTATTTAATATATTTATAAAAAATAAATAAAAGTAGAATAGTAAATAATAAATAAAGTAACCTTTTAAAAATAATAAATAAAATAACTATTTAATATATCTATTAAAAACATTATAGTAAAATATTGAAGAATAAATAAACCTATTAATATAGGAAATAAAAAGTATATTTAATATATTTATTAAAAATAAATAAAAGTCAAATATTATAGAATAAATAAACCTATTAAAAATTTGAAATAAAAACAAATATTTAATATATTTATAACAAATAAATAAAAGTAGAATATTTAATATAAAATAAATATTTAATATATCTATTAAAGAAAATGATAATAAAATATTGAAGAATAAATAAACCTATTAAATAGTAGAAATATAAAACTGGCAACAATAGAGGTCAATAGATGTATATAAAATAGTATAATAATAAAGTGCAGGGAGTAAATCTCTGTGTTGCATTAAAGGTCACATATTATGCTCATTTCCAGGTTCATAGATGTATTTTAATGTTGCACTAGAACATGTTTACATGCTGCAATGTTCAAAAAAACCTCTTATTCTTCTCATACTGCAGCCTGAGTCTGCCTGCCTCAGAGCCTAATTCAGCCTCTGTCTGAAAACCACTGATTCACAGCCTGTCTCCTCCCACTCTGCTCTGATTGGTCAGCGTTTTCTGTCAATCAAACTTCCTCAACAACAACAGCGTCACCCTCCCCCTCCCTCCCGGAGAAGCTCTCTCTCTCTCTCTCTCTCTCTCTCTAGAGAGAGAGAGAGAGAGAGAGAGAGAGAGAGAGACAGAGAGACAGAGAGAGACAGAGAGAGACAGAGAGAGACAGAGAGAGAGAGAGAGAGAGAGAGAGAGAGAGAGAGAGAGAGAGAGAGAGAGAGAGAGAGAGAGAGAGAGAGAGAGAGAGAGAGAGAGAGGAGTGGAGGGAGAGGAGTGGAGGGAGAGGCAGCTAGAATAGAGCTTATAAACCACTTTAAAGTTTATAAAGCAGAAACTTCACCCAGCGCACGTTACCGGAGGAATCTGATCAGAAATCGGCGACACATGATGAACATCTGCGGTCCAGATTCCAGGTTCTCCTGACGGTTTTCTCTCAGGTAAATAATACTATTTATAGCTCTGTTAGTTAACTCAGTGTTTACCTCATGCATCAACTCTGTAAACCGTAAACATACACTCTGTTTTACGTCTGTCTTTACAGATCCATCTGTGAGAAATGACCGACAGAATCATCCCAGAGGAGAGCAGACAGCTGAGAGCAGACAGCGAGAGCAGATAGCTGAGAGCAGACAGCTGAGAGCAGATAGCTGAGAGCAGACAGCTGAGAGCAGACAGCTGAGAGCAGACAGCTGAGAGCAGATAGCTGAGAGCAGATAGCTGAGAGCAGACAGCTGAGAGCAGATAGCTGAGAGCAGATAGCTGAGAGCAGACAGCTGAGAGCAGACAGCTGAGAGCAGACAGCTGAGAGCAGACAGCTGAGAGCAGATAGCTGAGAGCAGACAGCTGAGAGCAGACAGCTGAGAGCAGACAGCTGAGAGCAGATAGCTGAGAGCAGATAGCTGAGAGCAGATGGGAGATACAGAGCTAACCCGTTAGCAGCATGCTACCACTATGAGACGGTGTGTAAACACAGCGACCATCAGGGTGGAAAATAGAAGATGTGAAACAGTAGTCAGTTCATTATTTCTGCTAAAAGATAAATGTATGGAAGATCAGAGTAATGGTATATTAGTTACAGTAGTAGCTGTCTCTGTGTTACCATGACTACAGACCACCGGAGCTTAGCTTACCATAGTTTACCGGAGCTGAAAGACTTTCTCCTGTACCATGTTAACATAACTAACTAACAGGTGAGATGATTACAAATGCTGTGAATAATTAATATTGTCATCTGTCTACTCAAATAAAGTTTGACTGTGAAACAGAAATGTGTTGTGTTGCTTACAAGTCACTATTTACTACCTGTACTCTGCTACATGCATGACATCAAATATATATAATATATAAATATCATCTGTTTAAACAGTGTAATTACATAAAGCCTTTGTGAAAGAACATGTTATATTTAGATGATGGGAGTACATGAAGCCTGTTCTGCTGGTTCTTGCAGACTTTGCTCAAGTTCGGTTGAGGAGGAGAGACAGTGACGCGCTGTGGGGCGGGGTCAGCTACTGAAGGTTCTCTCTGGTTCGACCAGGAAACCCTTACATGGCTTGCATTTCTCTAATGACGTCAGAAGAGAAGGGAAAAAAGCGATTTTTTTTTCTGCACCCATTTCCGGACAAACGGAGGAGGAGAAAAAGAGAGGATGGTCTTTTATGATACTATGGTGGCCTGTAGACACACTGGGGACAGATATTGATGTTCAAAAGACATGGAAAAGTGCATTTTGCATAATAGGTGACCTTTAAGAGATTCAGCATTTCAATAGTTACCACAATAAGAGCCTGCAGGAAGGAGCTCCTTTCACAGTAAATGTCTTGCTGCCGGAGCATCAGATTTTATATATGAGGACACGCAGAGAGAGGTGATGTCTGATAGGAAAGGGATCAATAATTGAACTGATCTGTGGTGTGATGAATTAGTCAGTAAGAGCAGCAGCAGTGTGGGAGGAGAGCTGTGAAATATTAACAGGAACATGGAGGTTTAAAGAGAAGTGGGTCTTCGCCTGCAGGACGAGGACAGTATGTCGGCATGAAGACCAGCTGCTTTAATATTAGATGAGCAATATGGACCAGACGCTCGCTACAGGAGGAAACACTTAGACTTTATTACTATTAGTTCACTACGGACGAGCTGAAAACCAGCATTCAACTTTCATATATCTGCTGCTGCGGACGGAGAATTCACTTTATTACAACCTGGGTTTTATTATTACTGATAAAAAATAATATATATATAATAATAATAATAATAAGACACAGCATGTACTGTAATAAGGAGCTGAACAAACGACGTATCTACAGTTTAGTTATCAGAAATTAAGATATTTAACCGTGTCCTGAACACACAGAACAATATTTAATATATTTATAAAAAATAAATAAAAGTAGAATATTAAAGAATAAATAAATCTTTTTAAATAAGAAATAAAAACTAATATATTTATGGAAAAAATAAATAAAATATATATTATTAAATAAAAAAATAAACCCATTAAAAATACGATATAAAAACAATATTTAATATATTTATGAAAATAAATAAAAGTAGATTAAATAAATAAAGTAACCTTTTAAAAATAATAAATAAAATAACTATTTAATATATCTTATTAAAAAAAATTGTAAAATATTGAAAAATAAATAAACCTATTTAAATAATAAATAAAAACTAATATATTTATGGAAAAAACGTAGATTATTAAATAAAAAATAAACCAATTAAAAATATATAAAAAACAATATTTAATATATTTATAAAAACAAATAAAAGTAGAATATTAAATAAATAAAGTAACCTTTTAAAAATAATAAATAGAATAACTATTTAATATATCTATAAATTTTTTTTAGTAAAATATTGAAGAATAAATAAACCTATTTAAATAAGAAATAAAAACTAATATATTTATGGAAAAAATAAATCTCTCCGTCTGGGAAACAAAATCAATATTTATTTCCCAAATCAATGAACTCTTCTCCGTCCACAAAAATAAACTTATTCTGAAGAATAAGAACTACATCATTAGAAAATTAATCTGCAACTACTTCCGTGGTTTATTAATAGTTTTTCAAACAAAAACACAAAACAATCCTCAGTTTTATCCTCTAAATGTGGAGGATTTTCTGTTGTTCTCTGTCATATGTGATCATAAATCAATAATTACTGGACTGTTGATTGGTTAAATCACGCTGTCTGAAGACATTAACTTGGGCTTTAGGACAGTGTGCATCTTTATCGGTATTTAACGACAATAAAAAGATGATTAAGACGGATAATAATTCATCTAAACGGTTGCATTAGAAAACCGAAGATGTTGTTTTCTTGTATCCTATTATAAAATGTATCCTCACATGCCAGCCCTCAGGGAACCTGCATGAAACCAGCTGGTATTATAATATTTTAATGCGTCCTATATTTACTCATCCCAAACAGAGAGTTCATATTTCTGTATCTGAAGAGAAGAGAAGATAAAAGCTCCGTTAAATATAGATGAAGAAGGTAGCGTGACGGTTTCTGCTCTTCTTCATCTCTTCTTCTGCTCTGATGCTCAAATCTGACACTCTGTTTCTGCTGAGTGAGGAGGAGGAGGAGGACGAAGAGGAGGAGGAGGAGGAGGAGGAGGACGACGAAGAGGAGGAGGAGGAGGAGGAGGAGGAGGAGGAGGAGGAGGAGGAGGAGGAGGAGGAGGAGGAACAGATCCAGCCAGATCTCACAGAGACATACAGTATATCTATATATATGTATAGATCTTCTTCGTACCTTCAGGTGACTCCTCCTGGACGTACGTCCCCGTCAGGTACCGGTGGACCAGCGCCGACTTACCGCTGGCCAGGTTACCCACAATGCCCTGGGGGAAGGAGAGGAGGAGGAGGAAGGGTCGGTTAATGTCATTTTAATAATCATTTCATGTTTATATAACCAAACCATCTTTCTTCTATTTTATTTTTATTCTGATGTGTGTCTCTTGACTTTGTGTAATAAAATAACAAAATAGTAATAATAATAATGATAATAATAATCGTATTGAAGTTGGATGGCAGAAAAATAAATAAATAAACAAATAAATAAACAAACAAACAAATAAATAAATAAATACATAAATAATATTGAAGTTGGGCTGCAAAAAAATAAATAAATAACAATATATTTTAGAATTAAATGAACAAGTTATTATTATTATTTTAATCTGGTGTTTTGTTATTATGTGCCTTTACATGTGTGAGTCCCTTGACTTTGTGTACAAATAAAATAAAATAAAATAAAATAAAATAAAATAAAATAAAATAAAATAAAATAAAATAAAATAAAATTAAATAAAATTAAATACTGATAATGATGCTGAAGTTATCTCTAAACTCATCCAGTACAGTGTATATTATGTATATATGTATATATATGTATTGTATATGAGAGTGGAGGTGCATCAGTGACTATAACCTCGATGGACCTTTAATCTGCTCATGACAGTAGAAACTAACGTGACGATCTGAACTCACCACTTTGAGTTCTGGTACCGTCCGACTCAGCGTCCACTCCTGACTGTTCACAAACGCATCTGTAGGACACACAGAGAGAGAGAGGAAACACACCTGTCAATCAAAGGTGATGAAGACGTGGTGCCTTCAGGGGCGGACCAGTTCAGCACGTTAACAAGAGAACGGTCTGATACGAACGAAGACAGAAACATTTAAAGACATGACAGAGCTTCAGGTTTATCAGCTTCAGTGTCCTGAGAGACATAAAGAGAGGAAGAGGAGGAGGAGGAGACCGACACTATCACACTGTAATAACACTAACAGGAGATAAGAGAGAGTGGGAGGAACACCGACACCCCTCATTTCCCACGACCTCTGGGTCCTTAAACACAACACACATCCAGTCAGTATATCCAGTAAGGCCTCAAACTGACCGCTTCATATGAGCTGTTTCTACCTGTTCTAAAGGTGAACACTCAAAGGTCACGAGATCTTAAGTCACTCATCATAAGACCTTGAATTGTTCGTAGTGAAACCACCTTAAGATCATCTTGAATCATTCAACCTAACAACCTGCTAAAGGACCACCAGACCCTGATAATGGTCAGCCTTTAACATCACTACAGCAGACCCCATTAACCCTGCTGGTCTCTGTGTTAAGTGGGCCAGCGGGCCAGGTCCACTTAGAGCCTTCAGCCCCTGAACACACAGAACAATATTTAATATATTTATAAAAAATAAATAAAAGTAGAATACTAAAGAATAAATAAACCTATTTAAATAAAAGTTAAATATTAAATAAATAATGTAACCTTTTAAAAATAATAAATAAAATAATGATTTAATTTATCTATTAAAAAAAGTATAGTCAAATATTGAGGAGTAAATAAACCTATTTAAATAAGAAATAAAAACTAATATAAGTGTTTTCTTTAAAACTGTGATAATAATTAAATATATGACTTCAATGCATTTATTTGCTTGAAATAAAACAATAAATAAACTGTCTAACGTTGGTTATTGCCACCACTATTATCTACTCTACTACAGCTGCAAAAACAGCTGTTGTGTTTGTCTCCAGATGTTGCTAGGATACGGTGTGACTCAGGAAGTGCCGGGTCATCCTTTCACAGTAAAAGCTTTGGTTTAATAACCCAGCCTGTGTTGGTGGTTGCTGGTGACTATTATTAGAGCCGCTGCCACCGGTTGGTATCTGTCTGGAAAGAATCCAGAAAGAAGCGTTCCTATTGGCCGGCGGACACACACAGGGGGTCATTGTTGAGGCTTTTATAAACGCCGGCCTGTGTTGGCTCCTCGCTGCCAGGCAGGATGTTGACCCAGCTGCTTCCTGTTTTCAGGAGGCCCCTCCAGTTCCCCTCTGATGGTTCCCAGTACGACCCTCCAGTAGGGAGGGGGTCGCCGTTAGACGCTTCGCCAGGTGATCGACCACCAGGGAGGTGATGGTGATGATTGTAGTCGCTTTCAGTCCAAAATGGTGGATGTTTTACTGGCGTCTGGTAGTCGCTTTCAGTCCAAAATGGCTCCTGCTGCTGGAACCAACTATTGACTTTCACTTCTTATCGATACAGGATCTTTGGCTGCAGCTCTATGAGGATTATTGTGGATATTTCTAGATGAAACAGCTGATTTAACTGAACTTTAAGAACTCTATATGATGCTGTATAGAACATTAAAGCTCTCTGGTAGTTTGAATCATGTTTCCATGCCGCTGAAACTCCACACAGACCAAAGATAAAAGATAAAAGAGAAACATGCTGATTGGACAGAATCCTGTTGCGAGCGAAGGGAAAGTCCAGATGAGTTTCAGAGGGGGATTCTGGGTAGGAAACATCTGGGAACATGTGGGCGGCACACCTGAACTCAATCAATCCTTCATCCTAACAGTCAGTGTTTAGTCGCACGTTTTAACCAGAGGAAGAGGAGATGAAGAAAGAGAGGAAGACGAGGAGAGAAAGAGGACAGGTAGACAATCTAAATAAGGACAGATGGAGAGAAACAGATGGATGGAGATGAAGAGAGAACTCCTCTTCGTCATCGCTCAGGGAGGAGAAACTTAGAAATGAGAGCGAGCGTCAAGGGACTGAAACCACTCCTCCATCATCCCTCCATCCATCCCTCCATCCATCCATCCCTTCATCCATCCCTTCATCCATCCCTTCATCCCTCTGAGCTGCAGAAACTATAGAAAGAGAAGATGAAGAGGAGGAGGAGGAGAACTGGCGGTGCTCTCTCTCCTGAATATCTTCCTTCATTAATTCTCTTTCATTTCACTCGTTTGTTTCTATTCCTGTCCTCCGGTTCTCCTCCGAGACCAGAGAACATGTATGAGCAGAGAACACGTATGAGCAGAGAACACGTATGAGCAGAGAACATGTATGACCAGAGAACATGTATGAGCAGAGAACATGTATGAGCAGAGAACACGTATGAGCAGAGAACACGTATGAGCAGAGAACACGTATGAGCAGAGAACATGTATGAGCAGAGAACATGTATGAGCAGAGAACATGTATGAGCAGAGAACACGTATGAGCAGAGAACACGTATGAGCAGAGAACACGTATGAGCAGAGAACATGTATGAGCAGAGAACATGTATGAGCAGAGAACATGTATGAGCAGAGAACATGTATGACCAGAGAACATGTATGAGCAGAGAACATGTATGAGCAGAGAACACGTATGAGCAGAGAACATGTATGAGCAGAGAACATGTATGAGCAGAGAACATGTGACATCTCAAAATAAAGAACGTGATTTATCCTGTAAACAGAAACCTGAAGATGAATCTGTCTAAACATTCAGAGAGACATGTTGATGTTTTCAGAGCACCAAACAAAGAGAGAGATTGTTTATGAGGAACACAACAACAGGAAGTCGATAGAAGACGATAACCCAGATCTGGAGGACGGAGGTCCACAAACTGTCTCCAACGTGTTTAACAGACGGAGCGACAGCAGCCAGAAGAGATGGATTAAAAGAGGGATGAAACAACAAAAGGATGGAGAGGAAGTGAGGGATAAAAATAAGATCAGAAGAAGCAAATGAAAGCCAGAAGTTTCATTTCCTCACTGGCGTTTTAAATTCCCACGCCGCCTCCTCCTGGGTCAGACGTGCTGGATTTAAACTCTCTATAAAGACTCTCTAAAGAGTTTATAACACACGTTTCACTCTATTACACCTGGATCTATCTCTATTACACCTGGATCTATCTCTATGATGAACAGCAGCAGTGATCCAGACTCACTATGAGACACATTACAGGATGAATCAGCTGATTATATCTGGACGTGATTCTGGTTTCACTCAACAGACTGACTGACTGAGAGGATGCACACAATAACAAGTGGTGGTTATATATACCAGTTATTAGACTCATTATTTGGACTATAAAATGTCAGAAAATAGTGGAAAAAAAGTTGTAAAAAAAAACAACATAAGAAAAAAACAAAAACAAAAATAAATACAAAAATTCTAAATAATAAAAACTAAATAAAAACAAAATCACGAATAAAAAGGAAAAATTTAAAATAATAAAAAGTGTAATTAAAACCAAACTAAAAATAAATTCTAAACAATAAATTTTTTTTTTAAATATAATCATAAATAAAAGCAAAATTTAAAATAAAAGATTTAATTAAAACAAAAATGAAAACAATAACATAAATAAAAACGAAATAAAAACGAAATTGTAAATAAAAACAAAATTTAAAATATAAACAAAATAAAAACAAACATTTTAAACAAAACCAATCATGCTTATGAAGCAGAATAACCTTTAACTGTTGGTAAACTGTGAAGACACCGATCCTCCAACATGATGTGAGGAGAGTATATAACTGTATATAACAGAAACCATATAGTATGTATAGTAGTATGAATAGTATTCTGTATATAACAGAAACCATAAAGTATGTATAGTATTCTGTATATAACAGAAACCATATAGTATGTATAGTAGTATGTATAATATTCTGTATATAACAGAAACCAGCTGAATAAACCAGATTGTTGTTTCCAGCAGTGAGACTTTGAGTCGGAGTCGACCTCTGAATGACCGCCGGCTGCTTTGTGCCCAGAGAGGCCGGTTAGCAGCCGCCGCCAAACCCTCCTCCACTGGCCGGAGCTGCTGGTACCGGTACCGGTGCCAAACACTCACCGACACCCAGCGGGGGTTCTGGCCCGGACTGACCTCTCTGAACGCCCTGGACCAGAGGCTGCTACCAGAACGCTCTGGACGAGAGGCTGCTACCAGAACGCCCTGGACCAGAGGCTGCTACCAGAACGCTCTGGACGAGAGACTGCTACCAGAACGCTCTGGACGAGAGGCTGCTACCAGAACGCTCTGGACGAGAGGCTGCTACCAGAACGCTCTGGACGAGAGGCTGCTAACAGAACGCTCTGGACGAGAGGCTGCTACCAGAACGCTCTGGACGAGAGGCTGCTACCAGAACGCTCTGGACGAGAGGCTGCTACCAGAACGCCCTGGACCAGAGGCTGCTACCAGAACGCCCTGGACGAGAGGCTGCTACCAGAACGCCCTGGACGAAAGGCTGCTACCAGAACGCTCTGGACGAGAGGCTGCTAACAGAACGCTCTGGACGAGAGGCTGCTACCAGAACGCTCTGGACGAGAGGCTGCTACCAGAACGCTCTGGACGAGAGGCTGCTACCAGAACGCCCTGGACCAGAGGCTGCTACCAGAACGCCCTGGACCAGAGGCTGCTACCAGAACGCTCTCCTCGCTTTTTACAGGGATAACCCTCAAATATTCTGCTTCCAGATGATCAAAATCTGAACTCATTTCGGGGTCTCGCTGCTCCAACGCCGCCGGATCACTGGGAGGGAAGGGGGACACGGGAGAACCAGAACCAGGACTGAGCGGGTCAGACTGTCAGACCCTGCTGCAGTGCAACCAGAGGTTTTCTGAAGGGACTCTGGTGCTTTAGAGAACAACAACCCAGCTTCCTGCTGT